>NC_042615.1:657692332-657992332 GCF_901001135.1 Rhinatrema bivittatum | reverse complement strand
GTTTTATTCATGGGGGATCGTGATATGTTTCATGAACCCACGAATGCAATGAATATGGACCTATACATTGCGGATCGCCAATGCTTTGCAAATGAATGCACACTCCTAGAGGGTGGTAGCATCTCTTGTTTGATTTATTAAAGAATAGGTAACAAGTTGAGTTCAACTGGAACATATCAGAACCTTCATTATCAAGAGTTCTGGTTAGTGAGCTCAAATAACAGATGCAAACAAGAGATGCTAGCTGTCAAAGCTTCCCATCTCAATTCACTAAAGAAAAGCAGTATCCATAACAGCAAACTGTGTTCACAAGCCATGCCCACCAGCAACCTTTGTTAATAAGAACTAAGCTAAGAGCACATAAACAACACTGAACTTTGCAAACACTAAAAAGGCACGATTACGAGAAAAAGAGAAAATAGAGTTATATTTAAGAAGTTAAAGAGAAAACGAATTGACACAAAGAACACATAAAAAAAAGGTTTAATAATACCTGTGAAGTAATTCAGTCTTCTCATTTCTCAGAGCTTACCGTTTCTGGAAAATGAGAAAGAACACAAATAATCAGTTCTTAGGTTTGAGAAAAAACATCAGAATAGAATTAATAAGAAGTAGAAAATTTTAAGAAATGACTTAACTGATAAAAGTTGGTAGTTCTATAAAGGACAGTAGAAACCTAAAGTAAAGAAAATAGTTTGTTTGGCATAAAATTACAAATGTCTTTGTTGAAATTTGTCTTGTTTACATACTTGTGAAGCTCATATTTATAGTACTAAAGAAGTATTTTAAACTTCATTGAAATTTAACTGAGCTTATTAAGGGATTTTGCAGTTTAAAGGATTTAAATGTATTGTCTAACATAAAAATAACAACTCATTACTCTGCCAGCTTAATTTAAAAGCAAATACAATCTGATTCTTTTTAGGGTGGTGTCAAGTTATTATTTATTAATTTTCCACTGTGAACTTCTCTTTAAAATAAAAATTTGGAAGCCTTGAAGCCTAAACCATTGACCACCATTGTGACAAAGATGCAGAGAAGTTCCCAGCCCAGGAGGCTTTCATAACTAGCAATTATCTACAACACTCTCATCCTTTACTGGAGAGTCACACTCCTCCTTAATCCAGAAGGATAGGTAGGGCAATACTGATGCTTGCTTTAGGATCTGGCCCAAATCAGGTACAGGACCACACATTAATGAATGATGTTATACTATAGAAAACTCTGGTGTGTGATCTGGCTCATAATAAAATACCTAGGAAATCAGTGTTTTTTCAATGTTTTGAAATAACTCATATTTTGTCCAAGCCTTTGGTTTCCTGAAACTTAGGAAAAGAAAATATTTTGCGCTAAAAAAAAAAAGTGTAATTCAAAGAATTCACAAATAGTGTAGGGCTTTAAGTAACTATTACATTTAGCAGTGCTCTTCATTTATACTATTACATATAAGCATGACTTCATTGTTTAGTTATACCAAAGTAATATTTGGTAAATATAGATATACCTTGGAAGGAGGTTGTTTGTTAGTCACCATCATGTTTCAGAGCAAGAAAGAGGACTATTGAGGGCCTTACTGGTCCATCTAATATGTAATTGGCTTTTATTTATTAGGGGTATGCACTCAAAAATTATCATTTGATGTCTTTCATTTTGGGGTTGTTTGGTTTATTTTCTTATTTCATTTTGTTGTTTCATTTTATTGCATGCTAAAACCCATTTAGTGTACTTTAATTTTATTTAGTGAACAATAATTAAAACAAAATAAAACAAACAGCACATCCCTATATACAAAATAGTTTCTGTATTTTATACAAGCTCAGTTTCTTTTGGAGAGCCATTCATTGTCATTTTTAAAAAGCCAGAAATCCATAACCGGAATTGAGAAGTTTAGACTTTGCTCATACAATGATGAAGAGTATTTTAAAAACCTCTCTTGAGGCAGTTTAACATCAAGAGTAGGATTATAGAGATTTTTTTTTCCTGCAAGGACTGTCTGTCATTTAAATGTCTGAGGAGTGATGGAATGAATTATCATAAAATTTTGACAAATTTGACCACTCAGCCAAATGGGGGAATTGACATTCCACTTACTGGGTTCTAATAAGACATGACATTTAAAATGAGTTTACATGGCAGGAAGACCTTTACTTTTTACCCTGATTCAGAAACATTTGTATGGTTAAAGGCCATATTTATTTTTGCTATCTGCTCAAGAAAATAAAAGCATGTTATTCTTTCACTACCATTCACTAAAGTTTATTGAATACTAAAGAGATACATTTTATGTGAAACATTTTGTAATATCACAGTCCTCCTGACAAGTTTGCATCTACAAGTTTTTCTTAAAAAAAGACTTAAATATTGCTTTGCAAAATCAGAGCAGAACAATAACAGAGACTCCAGGTTTCCTTAATCTTCTGACTCATTCAAAAAGAGCCTGAGAAAAGAATGAGAGAAAAGTCTTAGTAAATCAGGCTCTTTTTGAATGAGTCAGAAGATTAAGGAAAGGCAACCCCTGGAACCTGGAGTCACTGTTATTGTTCTGCTCTAATTTTGCAAAGCAATTTTTAAGTCTATTTTTAAGAAAAACTTGTAGATGGTAGATGCAAACTTGTCAGGAGGACTGTAATATTACAAAATGTTTCACATACGGCGATATTGCATGCAATAAGCCTCTATCGCATGCAGAAAGGCCCTTTTCACGTGCGATAGCATGCAAATTAGATTGGGGCGGAGTCGGGGTGGGGAAGGGGTGGAGTAGGCGATAATGTTACCAACGTTATCGTCGGCAGTAGCGTTCCGAATAGCACCACCTTTCACAGTGGCGCTATTCGGTGCGAAAGCTGGCAGCCGGCACACCGCGACCGCTGAAATCACACTGCCGTGGTGCGAAGGCTGAGGGCTTTCGCAGGCCCACACACCCCCTTTGCCCCCCCCCCCCCCCACCGCCCCCCGTTTTCACAGGATTCATCATTCTGCGAAGAATGATGAATCCAGGCATTAGTTTGTAGCACAGTCATTCGTTCTTCATTTCAAAACTATGCTGTGCTCTTTATTCACATCTTCCAAAGGATTCCTCTTTACTTTTTATCATCTTCTTCCAAGGAACATGCATCTGAGCCAAGAGGCCAAAGAGTTAGACCCTGACTGGACTTGTTGCCAGACACGTTGAGGTTTTTACCTTTATTTAATATAAATGCAAAAATATCTCTAGCTGTCATTAATAAAAGAAAACACATGTTACTGGTAAAGCATTTGCATTATGCAAACTTTATCAATGGCACTAAAAACAGTTAGAATATGTGCCAGAAATTAATGAGTTGTGTTTAATGCAATTGTATGCAAAACAGCTCATAAGTTTAAAAAGGCTTAACATGGATCATGATAAAACTCACAATCTGTGTTAAATCTCATAAAAAGGTATAGTTAAATTTCTCCAGGATCATCAGCAGGCTAACATGCCTATTGATGCTTTTAAACCCCCCCTCCCCCCCTACTACCACCACTAAACTTGATTTTAAAAGGGACGTAGCCCCAATTTTTATTCCCCCCTCCCCCAAATGCCAACAGGAGTCAGAACCACTAATCTCCAGGCAGGACATCTGCCTACCCAATTTTTAAAGGAATTCTGAGACCCAATGCCCCTCCCTGCCCCAGAAATTCAAGATGGGACTACGGTTCCCCTGGATACTGCTCACCCTCAAACCACCACCCCCCTTACCCTTTAAGAAGCTCGAAGGTTTCTCCAGGCATATGGGTTCCCCTGTTGTTCCTGCCCTGTTGAAGCTGAAATTTAAAATATTACCTGTGGCAAAGGACAGTCATGGTCAGCAAGCCCTATTTTGAATTTTTAGGCACATGGGGCAGGAGCAACAAGGAATTGTTCTTTCTGGGGGGAACCTGAGATTGCTTCACTGAACAAGCAGGGAAGGAGGAGGAGGATCTGGAAGCTCAGAAATATCCTTTGAAACTCTATGGGGGGGAAGGATGGAACACATTGGAACTCAAAACCCCTTTAAACATACAAACATAGAACCATGTTGGCAGAAAAACACAATTTCAGCCTATCCAGTCTGTCCACCTTGGTGGGGGGGGGGGGGGGGGGGTCAACTGAGAGGTGAAGGAGGGATAAACTCTTAGGGCTACTGACTTATTAAAGACGGAGGACCAGGGAGCTGGGAGCATGAGTTCCTACAACCAGTAGCATGAATACAATGCCACGTATGCACATTTATAGATGCATGAACATGCATTAGCACTGCGATTATGAGATTTACAAGCTTAGGGTCTGATTTTCAAAAGCATTTATATGCTTAAAAATTGCTTTTACACTTCTAAATGCACTTTACCTATGTAAGTAGGCTTTTAAAAATTGCTCCAATATATACTATTGAATTGTCCATAGGATTTATTCATGTAAGTACACTTTGCGCTTGCAAATGGCTTTTGAAAATTACTATGACAGCATGTTACAGTTGCACATGTAACTCCTTTGAAAATTCACCTGTAAATGTCTTTTAGCAAATCCCATGTTCATCTTGGGATACTAAAACACATTAAAGCATATTTTTATGTGCTTTAATAAATAGGACTCTTAGTGCATTAAAAAAATTGGTTTTGTTCTACAATTTTTCTGAAATTTTAAAAATATATCTCAATGTATAATATCTATATTTTTTAACGCTTTATTTATATTTAAAAAAGCAAATATAAGAATATCTTGTATGGAAAAGGTAATACAAAGAATACAAAGTAACACCATATAAAAAGAAAAAAAATAACCTGTATAATCCACAATAAGGTGAAATCCAAGCAAAATATTAGGGGAAATATTCACAAAATTAGAAAAGAAAGAAATTTAGAGAGGATATACTCAGTACAGAAAACATTTTAGGATTGGACCATATAAGAAACCCTGATAACTATTACAAAGTAACAATAGGTGAACTAACCCCAAAACATCTGGTGTTAATAAGACTGCGAAGCTGAGAAGGTTCAAAGAAAATAAACATCTCAGTAGAAAAAGTAATAGTATATTTACAAGGAAATTGAAGATGATATCAAGTGCCATGGAAATAACCTCCTGCTTGATAGCTAAAAATGTTTCCTACGTTCTTGCATTGCTCTACAGTAGTCAGGAAATATACGAACTTTACAACCCATAAACAACAAGTTAATGGAATGAAATAAAAGGCAAAACACCAAATCCAGATCTTGTAAAGATGAGAAAGTCATTAACGAGGTAACACAATGAGCTTTATCTACAGTGGTAGATTTTAATACAGCTGAACCATCCAAATCGTCATCTACAGTTCATTGCAATGGAACTTGAGCCTACATTTTGAGCTACTTCTCCATCTTCAATATTACTCCTTGCAGGGAGGCAGAAGGCTTTACAAATCTTAGGCATAGTCCATGAGAGATACTGAATATATCCCGCATGCATGAGTTAAATAACTCGGCAGGAGAAATCATAGCAACCACAGGGAAGTTAAGAACTTGAAGATTTAACGTTTTAATAGAGATTAAATCTCTAAATTTTCAGTCCTGCAATGGATCACATTTCTATCCTGTATCAAAGAAGACTGGACAGAAGATATCTTATCTTTAGATTATTTCAGTTTATCAGTTTGATCTGTATGGGTCCCCAATATTTCTTGTTGAGATTGGGTCTGTCCATAAATATTGTTAACAATGCCAGTTAGGGTAAAGAGAGTTGACTCAACTGAAGATAACACAGACCAGATGATATCAAGAGTAATAAGAGAGGACTTTACTATACGTGGTCTAACTACAAGCAGCAAAGGAATTGATCCTCAGAACTTACTTGAGGACTGCAGGAGCCCACACAGGGTGCCCAGTGCAGGGACCTTCCAATCACCATCCACCCTGAGAGATTCACCACTTTTTCCCAATTGCTGCCCTCCATCAGCTCCAACTCCAACGAGGCCAATAGGCCTTTCCCTCTGCGTCTCCTGGCTCTCTTCGCCTCTACCCTGGTCACTTTCCAGCAGGTCTGAGGCACCCGATGATGATGTCACAGCAAGAATTGGCAGAGAGGGAGGCATCCTAGGTTTTTGGGGCTATTTGAGACTTTCACGTCGATCTCAGGTCATAGGTCTTCTCCCTAAAGGCCAATGGCAACAAGAGCAGCCTCCAACATCATCTGAGAAGGCTGAAAAAGCTCAGGAATCATGGTCTGATGCATTGGAGTTGGCTGTGAGAATAAGAGGGATATACCTGGAGCTTTCTCTTCTGCTTAAACATTGCCAAGGAAAAGGCAAAGGAAATCTAAACAACCATGACAGAGAGTTCTCTACAGCACATCCTCTTTGGATGCCATCTTGGATCTAATATTTTCAAGTTGGTATTCAGCATAACAATTTTCATAGCATTTCAAGATACAAAAAATATACAATAAATGGAGATAGATCATATGGCTATTTATGGGCAAAAAATTCTTAATGTTTGAACCACTAAAGAAATGTTTGTTTTATCTACTTAGAAGCAGATTTTTAAAGGAGAAATAGTTGGCAGAGCACTTACTGAAGATTAGATTGAATCTTTTTCCCATTTCTTCAGCTTGAAAACATTGAATTCTAGCTAATTGAAACAAAAAACTTAAATGCAAATGTACATAACTGCTCACTGTTCAAAGATCTAGTATTTTTAGATTGTGGCCTTTTGATATAGGCTCATAGTGCAATTACCTTTGTAGCACTGCTTTGTCTCATGGAATATTCTAGATGCTGATGACTAAAGTACACCAGGTTTCATGCAAAAGTTGTGATTTTCTGTTTGCAAGATTTCTACCAGTACTTGTATGCAAATAAATCCTGTAGTAAACTTACAACTGAGAACTTTGCACAAAAGATAACTACACCTCATAAAGGTGGTAACCTTTTTTTTGCAGGAAAAAAGGCCTATAAAAGCCTTTCAAGCATATTTTAGCACTGAAACATAGTTAAGGAGCTGTTTTGCATGAATTAGCAACAGAGCAGCTAATAAATGTTGATTTTACATAAAATGTTGCCTATGTAATCTTATGCATGCAAGTTTATTAAATGCAAAACAATTTTTTTGCAAAGTCTGCCTTATACCTAAAAAGGAAAAAAAGTGTGCCTAAGCCCAAAATAGAAACACAAGTTGTCATTTTTATATGCATTGTGGACTTTGCAAACTGCAGTGCACTTTAGTGTATTGGCCTCCTAGTTTTAGCATTGCTTGCTGTTTAACTTTATTATAATAAAAATAATGAATGTAGGTGCTGGCAAACTGAACTTCTACTTTGCCAATAAATATTTCGGCATTGCTTTGACATTTACTTCCTATAAAGGCCTTCACATTTTATATTACATCATGAGACCATTATCCTGCCATAACCTGCCATTCCATTGACATTATAGTCAGTAATATAGCCATCTGATCAACTGACACAAATTGTTCTTTTAGATATCAGAAATGGTTTTACATCTGATTTTCTTCTCAAATCCATGGCTGACAAGTACTGGTATTCTCATATTTTCAGTCATACCCGGTGATATCTGATTTATGCAATTTATTTTAAGATTTAAAATCCATCTTTTGTTCTTTTACATACAAGTTTATATTAGAAGTTTAGTTGCTGAATTAACTCTTATTCACAAGGTTAAATAGTAATGTAGTTGTTCTTTTTATGTTACAATTTGTATCAGGCAGTTATTTCATGCAATTAGTCATTGTGAAAGCTGCTTTGCTGCTGTTGTCTAGGCTACATGAAAATGATAACTTTAAGATGCATTTTCTTTGTGTGTATTGAACATATTCTGAGCAGAGATTTTGTGTAGTTACATATCTTAAAAGGATACCCTCAAGACCTTTATAGAAAATGCATTTAATATTTCCAGTCTGTCTTGCTAGGAGTTGGTACAATAGAACCAATATTAGCAGTTTTACATGTTTTTCTTGCAACATTTTGCCAGTATAACAATGTTTTTTTGTGTAGACATTGCTGAAGCTGCAGAGATATGACATAAAAATCCTACCACATTTCCATCAGTTTTGTTATGGAACACTGACTTCTGAAAGATATAACTGCAAAATTAAGATAGTGGTGTAAGGTTGCACTAAAAGTACTGCAGATCCATTTTATGATAACTGCAAGGCTCTGCATTGTTATCCTATTACTACACGTATCAGGCTGTTAAGGTCACTTGACATTCTGCCTCATGCTTTAGTTCATGAGTTCTTAATTCTGGACCTTGAGTACTACAAATAGCTCATGTTTTCAGAGTACGCAGAATATGAAAATGACTCCAGTTCTTGGATCTTATGCATGCAAACATATCTGATAAATATTCTTTGTGGGACATCTTGCATACCAGGCATGTTAGCAGCCTTCGCGGACGTGAGTTGAGAATAATTGCTTTACTTGTAGCTAGGGACATTCCTTTTCACTTTTTAATTTTCCTGTAAATTTATCAGCATTTATTTTAATGAACAAAAATTGGGAGAGAAATATACTTTTCTTTTTGTTAGTTATAATACACACTGATAAATTCCCAGGAAGAATAAAATAAAAACTGAAAACAAAGTTCCCTACTTGTATCACATTTGACGTATGCCAGGGCTTCCTAAACCTGACCAGAGGACCTCATAGCTAGTCAGGTTTTCAGGAAATCCACAATGAATATGCATGAGATACATTTCCATATCATAGAGATTCAGTAAATACAAATTTATCTCATGTATATTCATTGTGGATATCCTGAATACCTGAAAGGCAGTGGACAAGTTTAAGAAGCTCTGAGGTATGCAAAAATGTAGGACTTTTTGTATTTTTTAGCGCAGTTGACTATTAATTTGCTTTTATAAATACACCTACAGAAAAATATAGGATTGTGCATGGATAAAACCTTTTTGTTTTATGTTCTTTTATTTAGGCCTGGATTCTCTATGGTCGCAGACCTTAGAGAATCCAGCAGTAACGGGGGGGGGGGGGGGGCGCGATAAGGGTCCTTACTTTTCGCCGTCAGCGATGTCTTTACGGCGTCAGCCCCGGTGCCGCCCTGACTCCTCCCCTTCTGGTGCCGATGCCGCCCAGAACCCGCCCCGATTTAGGTATCACACGCGAAAAGTCACTTTTCACATACGATCCCTTTAGAGAATGACCCCCTAAGTTTGTCAATTTGTGTCATTTTATTTATTTTGTTTCACAATTTATATTGTTTTTTTCAATATTTCTCAACTCTCTCCTGGAGGCACACCTAATCAAATTTGTTTTTCTAGATATCAGTAATGAATATGTATGAAATAGGTTTGCATAGAAATATATGCAACTCTTTCTCATTTATATTCATTGTAATCCTAAAAACACTGGAGAAAAGAAAAGCAAAAAAAAGTCTTACATCAATAATCAACAAAAAAAGTGAGGAGTCACACTAAAAGGGATATCCATACATGTGTATTAACCAATAAAGTCAGTATAATAAAGTGGCGAACTAAATGTAAGGAAAATTACCACTATGTGTGCATGCCATATATAATACAAACAGCAAGACTTCTTATTGTCACATCAGACTATGTCTTATGGGCCTTAAAAATGTCATTCTTGGAATCAATTTATAATCATTTATCTTGCAAAGAAGAGGAGTGCAAAGGAACACACCAGCTGACAGACAAGGAAGAAAGGTAGTGTGAGCAAGAGGCATGAATTGTACTCAAAACGAAATAGAAGCAAAAATGCTTTTATTCCAAAGTGAAAGTAATTTAAACAAGTATTGACAAAAGTCGCCTGTTGCCATGGGACAAATATTTTAATCCCGAACCAACAAGAGATGTGTTTCACAATGAAACTTTATCAAGGGGAGGCAAACATCTAAAAAGTAAATAAAAAAAGTAAACAAATTACAAAAAATTGTAGCTAACAAACCAATGGACAAATAAGCAGAAATTGGAAAAATAAAATCTGAATGGCTTATATAAAACAAGGTACTTACAACGGCGAGTTGTTAATAGTTTATAGAGGTTTTCTAAGAAGGAGTATACAGAATGATAGGTATATATAAAAAAGGCTCCAAAGGTCACAAGAGCAAAACCAACCAATCAGCAAAGTGAAAAAATTAGCCAGTAGGAGTATGTTCACAACATTATAGGCAAACAGCCCATTTCCAGTATCAAGACCAGAAACATCCAATCAGCGTAAAAGAAAAACTAACCAATAGAAGTATGTGAGTAACATTACAGAATAGAAGCCCACTCATTTTCTGAGTTAAGGCCGGTTGGATGCCAAGTGTAAAGAAAAAATATCTAGCATTACTCTCGATGAACTAAATATAAGAAAAATTACCACCGCGTGTGCATGGCATACATAAAACTGTATATATTTCCGTACTTCAAAATGCTGCCATCTACTAGGATGAATGTGCCGGAGTTAATTAACTCCAATGCCTCCACAGTGGATGCTGTCATTTGGCGTTGAAGAGCCGAGGAGGACAGAAGAGGAGCTCCTAGGCTTGGGCCTGACCATGGACAGAGGTCCAGGCATCAAGACATGGCCTTTTTGCCAAGGTCCCGGCAATGGGTCTGAGTCTGGTCCGAGTTCCTGGTGCTGGGCCTGGCATCTGGGTCAGGTGGTGGCATTAGGCCTGGGCTTGGGCTCCAGCTTAAGCCAAGGCCCAGGCACTGGGACCCAGCCTCTGGGTCAGCTAACAGCATCAGCTTGGTTCTAGGCCAAGGGCCTGGCAAAGGGATCTGGTCTCTCAGTCAGTTTGCGGTGTCATGCCTGAGCTTGGACTCTGGCCTTGGCCAAGGCCCTGGCATAGGACCCAGCTTCCGGTTCAGGTTGCGGTGTTAGACTGGGGTCTGGGCTGAGGTCCCAGCATCAGGACTCAGCCTTTGGGTTGGGACATGGCATCAGGGCTAGGTCCTGGCCCCAGCCTAGGCTGAGGCCCCAATGATAGGACCCAGCCTCCATCTCAGTTCATGGTGTTGGGCCCTGGTACAGGCCCTGGCATCAGGACCTTGCCTTCGATGGATACCTGATGGATCAGGTATGGTTTTTTTTGTTTAATTTTTGGGGTCTCAGCCAAGGCAAGGGGTCAGTCCTTGTCTCCACCAAGACCCTGGCATCACACTCGGGCCTAAACTGTGTCCCTGCCTTGGGCCTCAGCCTAGGCCCAAATGCAGTACTGGATCCTCATCCTAGGCCCAAAGCCGAGACCTTGCCTAGGGCATAGGCCATGGCCCCTGCTTTGGGCCTCATTCTATATCCTAGGTGAGGCCCTGGCTTCATGCCTAGACCTAGGCCAGATGTAGTTTTTTAAAATGAAACAAACAAATAAGGTTTGTTTAATTAGGGGGGCCCTCAATTTGGTTCAGTGCCTTCTGAATGAAACGAAGTAGCCTTATTCATCGCGTTTTGCACTTTCATTTTAAACAAACTCACATCCCTAATATTTACTTTTTCCATTAAAGTGTATGGGCAGGAGTGATCCCCAGTCATTCCTGCTTCACCAGGTTGGTATGTCAAAATAATGTTGGCAGATCTGGAGGTCAGCACCATTTTCTTGTATAGACATTTTACTGTCTGTCCATATAACAAATGCCACTGGTCTCAGGGCTGGTCAGCACCATGTTGAAATACTGATCTTGTGGGGCAGGAAAAATGTAAGATCAATCCTGCCTTATTTGGATTTTAAAGACCAATGATTGTGTAAGAGGCATCTGGGAGAAAGGTGGTTAGAGGCCCATGAGACCTTGAATTTTTACATTTTGAGGTATTGGTAGGGGTTTGGCAGGGGATGAGTTCCTATTTTGATTTGTTATATTTGTTTTCAGTTGCATTATTTGTTTCATTCCAAATAAACAAAACCATATGAAATAAACCAGAAAGAAAAAAAATGAAAAGAAAAATCAAAACAAAATAAAAAATATATGCACCCAGCATAAATTATGGCATGAACAGCCCCAGGCACCAAAATAGGGGCAAATGGCACCAATAAGAGTTGCACAAACACCACAGGGTACCATGAGCCCCTAGCGCCTCCTTGCTAATGCAACCCCCTAATTTAAATATTGCATGGCGCCCACCTTGGCGGTGCCTGGGGCACGTTAAGAAAGCGGGCGTTGACTGTTCAGTGCCCACCTTCTACTCACATTTATTGCATCGGCCCCTATGTTGGAAGTGTATGGGATAAATTCCTAGTGCAAGTTTGATACAATCTATCACCAAAAAGTGATAGGTGGATATTAGTTAGTTTTGATAAGTGGATATTAGTTAGTTTTGATTATAGACTTTTCCTCCAGGAACTTGTCCAAACCTCTTGTAAACCCTGCTATTCTAGTTCCCTTGACCATGTTCTCTGTCAACAGATTCCACAGTATGATTGTGCGTAGAGTGAAAAAGTACTTTCTGTGATATGTTTTAAATCTCCTAGTTGTTAGTTTCATAAGTATTATTTAAAATGGGTAAATAGTAGAGATGCGAATTGGAACCGGAATTGGTTCCAGTTTCGGTTTCGTGGACCATCGGGAAATTATTTTTCCCGCAGTCCAATCAGTTTTTTTTTTTATCGGCTGCGCCCAAGCTGATGAACAAAAAACTCACCCCAACCCTTTAAATCTAGTTCTTTAGCATCCCCCACCCTCCCAAACCCCCCCCAAAACATTCTTAAACTACCTGGTGGTCCAGTGGGGGGGTCCCAGGAGCAATCTCCCACTCTCAGGCCATCGGCTGCCACTAATCAAAATGGCACCGATGGCCCTTTGCCCTTACTATGTGACAGGGGCTATTGGTGCCATTGGCCAGCCCCTGTCACATGTAGGAGCAATGGATGGCCCGCACCATTTTTAAAGATGGCGCCGGCTGTCCATTGCTCCTACCATGTGACAGGGGCCGGCCAATGGCACCGATAGCCCCATCACATGGTAAGGCAAAGGGCCATCGGCGCCATTTTGTTTGGCAGCCGATGGCCCGAGAGTGAGAGATCGCTCCCAGGACCCCCGCTGGACCACCAGGAACTTTAAGAAAGTTTTCAGGGGGTCGGGAGGGTAGGGGATGCTAATGAACTAGATTTAAAAGGTCAGGGTGGGTTTGGGGGTTGTTTTTGGGTGCCCTTTCTTCCCCCCCCCCAAAAAAAAAACTATAAGAGAACTCCACGAAAATTTTGTGGGTTTTTTCTATTGGTTTCCAAGACCCACCGATATCGTCAAAATTGTCAGAAAAATGATTCACATCCCTAGTAAAAAGCTATCCTTTATTTACCCGTTTTACCCTATTCACGATTTTATAAGCTTCTATTGTGTCCCCTCTTAGACTTCTCTTTTCCAGGCTGAAGAGTCCAAGCCTATGTAGCCTCTCATCATAGGAGAGCCGTTTCATCCCCTTTATCATTTTTGTCACCCTCATTTGCACCTTTTCCAGTTTCACTATGTCTTTTTTGAGATGGAGCGACCAGAACTGCACACAGTACTCAAGGTGCAGTTGCACTATAGATCAATATAGAAACAATGTGATATTGCAGGGTAGAGATATGCATATTTTATAATAAACACATATGTGATACGTGTGGGTTATAAAATACTATTAGAAATCCATGTGCAGCCATGCACGTGCATTACGTCTACCGTATACAGTTGTTTGAAAGTTATCCTTGATGCCTTATGGCAATGGTTTCAATTAATCGGGAAGGTGACAAGAAGAAGACTAATCTACCAGGCAAAAGAAAGAATAAAAAAACAGAGAGACAGACTTGTTCATGAGTAGGCAACTCCAGTGCACAATGAATATTCATGTATTTGCATGCAGTGGAGGCAGTGCATGCAAACAAATCTTATGCATACTCAGTGCAAAAATCTTGAAAACTCAACTGGCTTATGGTACCTGAGGATCAGAGCTGCCAAACCTTGCACTATATGATTATCATTGAGGCTGCATACCATATTGCAGCCATAAAATAGAAAATAAGTTTATAATAGCTTCCAGCTATCGTTCATAAATATTAAGTTTAATTTTTCTAAAATAAACAAACAAGAAAATCACCCTGCAGTCATGAACAGGTGACTTAAATGGATTTAAATGTTTTATTTATACTTCTATATTGTAGATTTCCTCACACATTACCATCACGATGGAGATAAAATGCTAAATACTTAAATCCCTTTATGCATGCTGGGTTGCTAAGGGCTAGTAAATTTTTGTTATTTCTTCTCACAACTTAGCCCTGATTATGCCTGCTGAGTGAAAAATTTTTATGTGCCAACAGGAATAGGAGCCATAGCATGCATTCTTGCACTCAGCAAATGCTTCAATACATCACAAAGATTTGCTCAACCCACCTTCAGAGACCAAATTGAGCATGTTATTTTCTATTTAGAACTGATTCTAGAGCCTATCAGTCAGGCCTGTGAATCTCCAGTTATTCCAGTGCTGTCTTATTAGAGCCCTGGACAGAGTGATCAGCCTTCTAACACAAATCTATTAGTGCACTTCAAATATGCATGCAAGCTCATTTTGCCCTCAGAAACAGTTAACCATTGCCCTAATTGAGGACTCAAGTTATGCATGAGCCAGCGAAGGAGAGGTTTAGAAGAATAGAAAGAGAATTCTAGTCTGAATTTAAGAGCTTGAGAAGAAAAATTTGTAGTGGGAATCAGAGCAGCATGCAGTGACACAGACAGTTGTGCGTAGGCACTGAGAGAGATTTCTTGCTGCGGGAAGAAGTAGTAGTAAATAATTTACAATAGCATTTCCCTTTTCACTGTAAGCAAAAGGATGCCAGAAAAATCTGAAGCAACTTTTAGGAGTCAGAGAAACCATTTAAAATAATCCATAATCAGACTTCTCATTAAGACAGTGCTCTAAATAGCAGGACCAGCACTTGGAGAAGTTACTTGAAGACCACATAATGGTTTGCCAAAAACTTTTACCAAACGGCATCCAAACTGTGAATAGAAGTTACTTGGATTTGGGTATCCCTGAAATGCCTTTAATACTGATGTGGTGGGAAAAGATTGACAGCCCCAGTGTACTGGCAGGTGGTGTTAAAGTCATACACTAATGGACCAAACCATGCAACAGGGAGACTAACCTAAGAGAACTCACCAAGTATCTTTATGTAGAAGAAGATGAGATTTCACTATAATTTAATTTACGTACAGAGGAAACAATAGACTAGGTTTTCTTACCTATTTACCAGGATCACTTAGTAAACCATGATTTTTTACCGCAGGAAGGGTGAAATATAAGGTGAGGTGTCCCCACGATATTTCATGCCTCCCTGAAAAAATATTGCAGGGACAAACGAGTGACAAAAAATCATGCAGCAAAATGGGGCCTACTCACATGATAGCAGTCCACCTCAGCAGGGGCCACCATTGTGTTTAAGGGCCTGAGGCTTTAAAATCAACCCCTCATGGAAAATTCCCCTTGAGAGTCCTGTGGAGATCCCGCTTCCAACTGCCTTATGAGGTGGCATAGACCCCCCCCCCCCCAGAAAATCCTTTAAAACCATGTGGCAATGCTTCATCTCCTTCCCAAACCCCCTCCCCTTGGGGCACATGGATTTTAAAAGACATGCGAGTACGTGTGTTTCTCCCGGTACGTGCACAAATCAAAAAATTGTAGAAAGGAGTGGGACTTGGACGTGGGTGTGGTCTTGGTGGACCATGGGTGAGACATGGGTCTTCTGAGAAGATAACGGCGTAAGTATTTACAGGCACATGTGCACACTGGGGTCCCCTACCATGCAACTTTACTTCTGCTATGGATGGTGTATAAGTATTGAAACAAAAAATTAGGCTAGTTAGTAGGATTTTAAGGATTAGGGCTAAAAGAGTAAAAGGGAGGCATATTAACTAGAGGGGTTAGGAAGTCCTATCCTTTACATGGTTGAACAGGTACCAGACTTGAGAAACTGGTAATTGCATCAGCACATGTATCGAATGAAATCCCCCCACCTATATGGTAGAGCCAGCATCAGCACACATATACATGTGCATTTTATATAATGGCTTCATCCATTAGCATGAGCCAGCATATACACATATGTGTTTGCCCGCATGGCTGTTTAAAAGTTACCATCCCAGCTTCTACCGAACAATATTCCACCTTCCTTTTCACTTGGTCTGCAAAATTATTTTGCGCTTATCAGTACCTTTTATTCTTAAAATGACTTTTTATCTTTTTCCAGTAGACTGTCATCTCTTTTTCTTGGATTACCTGATCTAAAGCTTGAATAAATTCTCTGTGTTTGACAAATTTCTTTTTAGAGTTCAGCATTTGATTTGTCTTCCAGTTAAGCAAGGGTGTCATGAAGTTTATCTAAGCACAAAATAAATATATATCCTCTATTAGTTGAAATCAGTGTTAGACCTTCTTACTGGGCTCGGTCTGAGGGCCAGGCATTGAGACCTGGCTAGGGTCCAATGTCGGGCCTGGGCCTAGGTCCAGGCCCAGGCCCAGGCATCAGCACGCAGCCTCCAGGCCAGGCCCTGGTGTCAGGCCTGGGCTTGGACCAAGGCCCAGGCATCAGAACTGGTCTCCGAGGCAGGTTCCAGCATCGTGCCTGGGATAGGACCCTGGCCCTGGCCTAGGCCCAGGCCCAGGCATCAGCACCCAGCCTCCAGGCCAGGCCCTGGTGTCAGGCCTGGGCTTGGACCAAGGCCCAGGCATCAGAACTGGTCTCCGAGGCAGGTTCCAGCAGTGTGCCTGGGCTAGGACCCTGGCCCTGTCCTAGGTCACCTAGGCATCAAGACCCAGTTTCCAGTCCAGACCCTGCTTGCGCCCAGACTCTGACCTAGATCAAGGCCCATGCATCGGGACCTGAAATCGTGACATTGGCCTGGACTCAGGCCTTAGCCTAGGCATAGACCCGAGCATCGGGACCAGGCCTCCACGCTTGGGCCGTGTGTAGGTTCTAGGCCAAGGTCTCATTGACCGGCCAAGGCCTAGGCTTTTTGCAAGTCTGAGGCTTCAGCCTGTATCTAGACCTTGTTGGCAGATCCCCCAGACCAGGTAACTGGGGGCGGGTAAGATCCTGACTCTGGCATGTTTTTCCAGTGGAGATGGGGGGCCTCGATAGACACTGTTAAATTTTTTTCTGTGTGTGTTGGGGGGGGGGGGGCTTAAAGTTTATTTAGTTTTTTAAACTAAATAAATGAAATAAGCATTAAACAAAATTCATAGGGAACCCCCCAAAAACAAAAAGAAAAATGAAACAATATTTTTATTTCTTTCTACCCTTAGGGCCAGATTTTAGTAGTTATGCACGGGCGTAGATTTGTGCGTGCAACATGACGTGTACAAATCTATGTCCGATTTTATAACATGCGCGCGCAGCCACACACATGTTATAAAATCCGGGGTCGGCGTGCGCAAGGGGGTGCACAAGTGTGCACAAGGGGGTGCGCAAGGGGGTGCACCTTGTGCACGCTGAGTCCTAGGGGAGCCCTGATGGCTTTTCCTGTTCCCTCCGAGGACGCTCCAAAATCGGAGCAGCCTCGGAGGGAACTTTCCTTCTGCCCCCCCACCTTCCCCTCCCTTCTCCTAAAAACCCGAGCCCCAGCCCTACCTAAATACCCCCCAACCTTTATTGCAGAAGTTGCGCCTGCCTCTAGGTAGGCGTAGGTTGTGTGCGCTGGCCAAGTACCGGCACGTGATCCCCAGGCTCAGCAGCAGTGGAGAGGCCTCTGGCCATGCCCACGCCCTGCCCCCAGATCGCCCCGCCCATGCCCTGCCCATTTTTGCAAGCCCCGGGACTTACACGCATCCTGGGGCTTGCACGTGTTGCCGGGCCTATGCAAAATAGGCTCGGCGCACGTAAATCCACCTGGATTTACATGCATAGACTTTAAAAATCTGCCCCCTATTGTTTAGCAGCCCCAACACAATAATCATTTGCTAATTTATTGTATCAACATCTTAAAAATTAAATATAGCATTCTTATTTAAATCACAGTTACTTTTAAAACACAAAGGGGTAAATAATCAAAATCGTGTGCCTAGGTTGAAGTCTTGCAGGTACTTTTAATTGTTATGCTGTGGCTCTTGCAGGAGAAGGAGTTTAGCAATCTGCTAGCGCTCACCCCACCAAAGGGGACGGAGTTAGTAATCTGTTATTGATCATCTCCCCCAGAGGGGAGGAGCTGGTAATCTGATGTAGATCACCCCGCCAGGGAGGCAGAGTTAGCAGTCTGATATGGATCTGCTTCCCCAGAGGGGAGTAGTCAGCAGAGTGATGTACTCCGTAGATGGAGTTAATGATCTGTTGTGGGTTGGCTCCCACAGAGTGGCAGTCTGTATGATACCGCTCTAATAGTAAAAGGAATAAACACTGAATGGAAATTGGTGAATCCTTGGGCCGATGGCAGATGACAGCGCCCCCAGGAGGATATCCTGAGAGGGAACACCGGCTAGGCTGGAGTATGGAGACAAAGACAGATAGTTCTTTATTAGAAAGGAAGCAGAACCACCAGAGGTGGCAGTAGTGAGTTGATGTGCCCGGCAGGGCTGAAGTCCCTCAGATACTGGAACTGTGATCCCTGGGTTGCTGAGCTGTAGAGAGAGACTATAGATAGTAGGGATGTGAATCGTTTTAGGACGATTAAAATTATCGTCCGATAATTTTAATATCGTCTTAAACCGTTATGGAACACAATACAATACAGATTCTAACGATTTATCGTTATAAATCGTTAGAATCGTGAGCCGGCACACTAAAACCCCCTAAAACCCACCCCCGACCCTTTAAATTAAATCCTCCACCCTCCCGAACCCCCCCCCCAATAACTTAAATAACCTGCGGGTCCAGCGGCGGTCCGGAACGGCAGCGGTCCGGAACGGGCTCCTGCTCCTGAATCTTGTCGTCTTCAGCCGGCGCCATTTTCCAAAATGGCGCCGAAAAATGGCGGCGGCCATAGACGAAAAAGATTGGACGGCAGGAGGTCCTTCCGGACCCCCGCTGGACTTTTGGCAAGTCTCGTGGGGGTCAGGAGGCCCCCCACAAGCTGGCCAAAAGTTCCTGGAGGTCCAGCGGGGGTCAGGGAGCGATTTCCCGCCGCGAATCATTTTCGTACGGAAAATGGCGCCGGCAGGAGATCGACTGCAGGAGGTCGTTCAGCGAGGCGCCGGAACCCTCGCTGAACAACCTCCTGCAGTCGATCTCCTGCCGGCTCCATTTTCCGTACGAAAACGATTCGCGGCGGGAAATCGCTCCCTGACCCCCGCTGGACCTCCAGGAACTTTTGGCCAGCTTGTGGGGGGCCTCCTGACCCCCACGAGACTTGCCAAAAGTCCAGCGGGGGTCCGGAAGGACCTCCTGCCGTCCAATCTTTTTCGTCTATGGCCGCCGCCATTTTTCGGCGCCATTTTGGAAAATGGCGCCGGCTGAAGACGACAAGATTCAGGAGCAGGAGCCCGTTCCGGACCGCTGCCGTTCCAGACCGCCGCTGGACCCGCAGGTTATTTAAGTTATTTGGGGGGGGTTCGGGAGGGTGGGGGATTTAATTTAAAGGGTCGGGGGTGGGTTTTAGGGGGTTTTAATGTGCCGGTTTTTCGATTTTTCGATTTTTCGATTTTTAACGATTTTTAACGATTTTTCAAGATATTTTACCCCCCCAAACGGCAACAATACGATTCCCTCCCCCTCCCAGCCGAAATCGATCGTTAAGACGATCGAGGACACGATTCACATCCCTAATAGATAGTGAGTAGACAGGGTATGCTGGATACATAACCAGTAGTAGATGATACACTCACAAATGTAGATATCTTGTAATGGCTTTAGTGCAACAGTATATTCAGGAACAGGAGCTGTAGGTGAGTACTGGTTCCTATATGCAGTCTGAAATAAGAACTCACAATAAGTGTGTGTGAGGTGGCTTCTGTAACAGAAGAGAGTCTTTGGAAGGTTTTTGGAACATAGGCCCTCGTGGAGCGCGTGCCGGTTCCTATCTGCAATCTGTAATAGTACTTCACAAGATATAGGTATGTGATAGCTTCTGAGATAGAAGAAAGTCTGTGAAGGCTTTTAGGAACATGGACCCTCGTGGAGTGAGTACCGGTTCCTATCTGCAATCTGCAATGACAACTCATGAACTCCGTACCTGCGATAATATCTATCTCCTCCCTATTTGCCACCTGCTCTCAAACCTCAAGCTTATCCATTACCTCTACGCAGATGACATCCAAATCCTTATCCCAATTTCAGAATCCCTTCAAAAAACGATCAGCTACTGGAATGACTGTCTACAGCCAATTAAAGACTTACTCTCAAGCCTCAATTTAGTATTGAATGCCAACAAAACCGAAATGCTCATTATCTCCCAAGATCCCCTCACCATCTCTTCAAGCTCCTCTCAACCAAACTCAATTAGCAAGTTCTCACCAGAGGTCAGGGATCTGGGAGCCTGGCTAGACAACAATCTAAACCTAAAAAAGTTTGTAAACAATACCGCAAAGGACTGCTTTTACAAACTACAAGTCCTCAGAAAGCTAAAACCCCTCCTTCACTTCTCTGACTTCCGGCTAGTACTTCAATCCATCATACTATCTAAGCTCGATTATTGCAACTCCCTCCTTCTCGGTCTACCCTCAAATACCATCAAACCCTTACAAATGGTTCAAAACGCCGCTGCCAGAATACTTACAAACTCTAATAAAAGAGATCACATCACTCCAATCCTTCGTAACCTACATTGGCTTCCTATTAACCACAGGATCCTCTATAAAGTGCTCACAATTATTCACAAAGCAACATACAATCTTGCTCCGATCATGTTAAGCACCCAACTCCAACCTCATACTTCATACAGACCAATTAGAAGCGCATACAAAGGCACATTGCAAGCCCCACAGGTAAAATCATCACTGAGCAAAAGAGCACTATCTTCAGGAGGCCCCCACCAATGGAATGCGCTCCCCCCAGATCTAAGACTAGAACCAAGTCATCAGGAGTTCAAAAAAAAGCTAAAAACATGGCTTTTCCGTCAAGCCTTCCCAGACATCTAATGCTACCTAATCAAGTCTTTTAACCCAAATCATGGGTTATCTCACTGTTTTTCCTATTACGATTTTTTTCAACTGTACCTTAATTTTTGAGCTCTTTCATCTTTTGTATTTATACTGTATTCACACTCCATTTACTCTATCTCTTTTATATTTATTTTCTATACATTATTTATTACTATATTACTATGTTTAATTGGTTATCTATTCTATTTGTTCCATCATTATTGTTAGTTCTATTGTTACCTGTTTTATTGTTCAACTGTTCTATGTAAAGCCCACTACTCTTTTTGGGCATTTAAAAGTTGTATGTAAACCAGATTGATTTGTAGTTCCTACAAGAACTTCGGTCTATAAAAATTAAAAATAAATAAATAAATAAATAGACAGAAGGGAGTCTTCAGAGATTAGGAACATAGGACATCGTGGAGCGATTACCGATTCCTATCTGTAATAGAACTCACAGTATTCACATCTGCGATCGCTTCCAGGCATTAAGGAATATTCTGAGCATTCAGGGATGTAGGCCCTCGAGGAGCAAGTAAAGGATTCCGTCTTAGCAGTCTGAAATCAAGAAGAGAGAGCAGGGCCCCTGAGGTGCAGGTACCCCTTGGTAAGTTTGTGGAGGCAGAGCAGCAGAGAAAGATCCCCCTTACTAACTCGATTCATAGTAGCAAACAAAGACCTTTTAAGTTGGAAGTGGATGACGCCACTACAGGGGGACGCCCCTGAGGTTCGCGCCCTTGCCAGTACATCTCTGGAGCGTGCATGAGCGCACCCTTATGTCATCAGGAACATGGCGGATCCGCAGCGTCAGGCCAGCCCGGGGATTCCAGGAAGTACGGTGAGGAGAAGCTGCGGCAGCATCTGTCTGTCAGACCCGAAGGGAGTTGCCACAAAGGTAGAGAGGGTAGAGCGAGGGTGAGAACAGGCATGAACGCAATAGTACTCCCCTTCAAAGGGCGGTCTACTTTTCGGTTGCCAAGTTAAGTACCAAAGATGCGAGAGGTGGAACTGATGAAGCATCTCTTTATCCAATAGGTCTGAGGCTCCAAAAGTGATTTCGGGGCCGAAACCCTTTCAGGCAATCAAACTCAGCCTCAGTACAAACATCCAGGGTCTCTAAATTCTTGAGTTCAAGTTTGTATTCATGATGACAGATGGATGTTGAGATTTGAAGAATCTCGCAGAGTGTATAATGAAGTCAGCTGCAATGAGAGGGCTGCCATGGATGTCACTGAGGTATCAGTGGAAGTGGTGATGTAGAAACTGGTCCAAAATCCACTTCTGAATAGCTCTTCCGCAGGACGCTGGAAGAGAGATGATGGCAATACCAGCAAAACTATCAGGGTGATTGATGGAGATATCTTCATCCTCGGAATCAACTGTACTGTAAACCTCCAGCACGACTTCCATGTAAACCAAAATGTTAAGTTGATAGTCAGAGATATCTTCTTCGGAATCAACAGTGCTGTACACCTCCAGCATGACTTCCAAGTGAACCAAAACGTTAAGTTGATAGTCAGAGATATCTTCTTTGGAATCAACAGTGCTGTACACCTCCAGCACGACTTCCGAATGGGCCAATCACAACACTGGTAGCTAGAGATGTCTTCTTCCTCAGAATCAACAGTGCTGTATACCTCCAGCATGACTTCCGAGGGGACCAAACAAAAGGCTGTAGATAGAGATATCTTCTTTAGAACTGATGGTATCATCAGGAAACAACCAGGCTGGTATTTAGAGATATCTTCTTCTTCGGAATCAACAGTGCTGTACATCTCGAGCACAACTTCCGAATGGACCAATCCCGAAAAGCTAGTAGGTAGAGATATCTTCTTTGGAACTGATGGTAGCAACAGCAGACAACCAGGCTGGTATTTAGAGATATCTTCTTCCTCGGAATCAACAGTGCTGTAATCCTTCAGCATGACTTCCGAGTGGGTAGATCATAGTGGATATCTCAATTTTGTAGTCCAGGAAGACATTAAAGATATAGAGCGCCCTCTAGCTAAGGCGCACATAGCAATCGCTATGAAAAACAGCAGGTAATAGAAAAACTGCTCGTGGTGTTGATAAGATCCTCAAAAGAAGTGGTGGTGCAAAGAATCGTCCAAGGCCCACTTCAAATTGTGACACAATAGTGGATCTTCAAATTTGTTGAATAGACTCCTCAGGTATTTCCACAAAACATCTGAGATTAGAGTTGCCTCCTGCCCCTAAGTCCTTCAGGGCAGAGGTTTGAACCATCACTGGTTCAGGAATCACAGAGACTGGACGAGAGAGTGGAGGAGACATTGCTGTATAGCCCAAGAATAGTCCTCCCATGGGACTCAGGCTTGTCCGTTTCCTGAATGAATAGGGCAAGCAGAAACATCATAGCCTGGCTGACAACAGTACATGCACAGGTCGTTCTTCCTCCTATATCTTCTCTCTTTAGAGGTCAAGTGACTGTGACCAGGTTCCTTCGGTTCCTTCTTCTCCACAGCAGTAGGTGCTGTACCCCTTAGTAGTGCAGGAGCATTGGTTTGCTTTAACCCAGGTAACACCTTAGGCCACAGTTCCTTCACCTTATCTCAGAGCCGCCAGTCAATCCAAGCAGCTAAGGCTATTAGTTCTTCCAGTGAGTCAGGTGTCTGATGAGCAGCCAGCTCATCCTTTGCGCGGGTGTCCAGGCCTCTGCAAAAGAGTGTTTTCAGATATCTGGAGTCTCAGTGAAGTTCCGCTGCAAGAGTTTTAAATTCAATGGCAAATTCCGCCAGTGATCTATTACCTTGCTTCAGGTCCACCAAAGCAACTCTAGCAACAGACATACGAGCAAGGTCATCAAAATTGGATTTAAACAAGTCAAAAATTCTTCTATGTTCTGCAAGATAGGGTCTTTTCGTTCCTACAAGGTAGATGCCCAAAATAAGGCTCTCCTATCCAAGTAAGACAGAATGTAGCTGGTCTTAGAGAAGCCTGTGGGAAACAGTGAAGGTTGAAAAGTGAAATGTAAGCTGCACTGGTTCAAGAAGCCCCGAATCTTCTGGAGTTCTCCGGAGAATCGTATAGGCACCACCAGTGGAACAGCTGACTTTAAAGTTACCTTTGGTAACTGGCCTTCTTGTGTAGAAGCTGTGCCTTGTGCCTTCCGCGTATGAAGCTGGTGAAAAGCTGCAGTAAGTTTCTCCAAGGTTTCTTGCTGTTCTGAGATGCATTGAGCCAGGCCTGCAAGGCAGAAAGATGAGCCGGGTCCATGGGCTACAGACATCAAATACCTTTAGCTGAATCCCCATGAGTATTGCTTCTCCAAATACTTTTCTTGAAAGCTGAATTCACTGAAGTTTTAGGCTTCTCTGAATTCTTTTCTTTTAAAGCCGAATTCAATGAAGTTAGTTTCTCCAAATCTTCTCCAATACTGTTAGCCAGATTCATTGCAGTTAGCAATCTGTTATGCTGTGGCTCCTGCAGGATTTGGAGTTTAGCAACCTGATAGCGCTCACCCCGCCAAGGGGGACAGAATTAGTAATCTGTTATTGATCAGCTCCCCCAGAGGGGAGGAGCTGGCAATCTGATGTAGATCATCCCGCCAGGGAGGCAGAGTTAGCAGTCTGATATGGATCTGCTTCCCCAGAGGGGAGTAGTCAGCAGAGTGATGTACTCCATAGATGGAGTTATTGATCTGTTGTGGTTTGGCTCCTGTAATAGAAGAGAGGCTTTGGTAGAGGTGTGCATCCGTTTTCCACGTATTTGTAATCCGCAACTTATTTTTTGCTATCTGTTAAATACATGGGGAGGCGAAACACATTGCAACACCCCACATATTAAACAGATTTCTGTTTAATTCGGCCTAAATAAAAATTTAAACCCCCCCCCCCACCCTCCTGACCCCCCCAAGACTCACCAAAACTCCCTGATGGTCCAGCAGTGGGGTCCGGGAACTCACTCACACCCTCGGTGCTAGTTTCATCACGGCGCCGATAGCCTTTGTCACAGGGGCTACCGGTGCCATTGGTCAGCCCCTGTCACATGGCCATTGGCGCCATCTTGTGCTCCTATCATGTGACAGGGGCTGACCAATGGCACCGGTAGCCCCTGTGACATAGTATGGGCAAAGGCTATCGGCGCCATTTTGAGTCCTGGCGTCGGACGGCAGGTCGCTCCGGGACCCCCGTTGGACCCACAGGGACTTTTGGCCAGCTTGGGAGGGCCTCCTGACCCCCTCAAGACTTGCCAAAAGTCCAGCGGGGGTCCGGGAGCGACCTCCTTTCACGCCGGCCTTCCGATCCCAATACTCAAAATGGCGCCGATCGCCGTCATAGTGAGGGCAAAGGCAATCGGCGCCATTTTGAGACTCTAAATCGCCATCCCGCCAATACTCAAAATGGCACACAACACAAGCTTTTTAACCAGGCAAATTTAACGCCAGCCCCAGAGCTGGCGTTAAGTCATTCACAGATCATGGGCTTATGAAAAAAATAAAAAATACTGTTCTCTGTGGTGAGATATTTTGTTCATGGCCTGAAATGAGGAGAGGCCCCAGTCCTGGTGAGTGCTGCTCTGGTTGCACTGCCCAGCGAGGGAGTTAAGCAGTGTTGTGCCACTTCAGGGAGATTGATGATCGCAGAGTCTGTGCAGAGGGATTTTTGGCTAAACTGCCACCATTGAGAGGAAGAGTGAGGTTCAGAGTGCCACAGTGACACTCTTTGGACCACCAAAGAGAAAGGTCTGGTGTTTGAGACCAGCTGCTGCCGCTGCTACTGAGGAAGGGAGCCACTTTAAAATGGTGCTAACTCGAGACTCTCCTGAGCCATTGCTGAAGGGATTGCTTCAACTACGACTGCCGTTGTTCCTGTTAAGAGGGACCAAAACAAAGGTAAGGTCGCTGCCAATAAAAATTTAAAAAAAAAAAGTAAAGCCGCTGCCATTGGTAAGGATCATCATGGTCCAGCAGCCCAGGCCTCAGTTGGTGCATGGGGTTGGGGCCCAGCTGTTAACTGAGGGTGCAGTGAGATGTCCATCGTTGCAGACAGAGAGAACCATCTTTGCAGAGGGAGGCCAGAATGCAAGCAGTACATACCTATTGGATGGCAGGGAAAAGGAGCTAGAGGACGTCTGTACTGATACTTCAGAGTCACCGCCGCTGTGGAGATGACCTGGGCACAGCCATCGGTAAAAAGGCAAATAAGCCACAGGAGAGTTGGAATGGAGAATCAGCCAACCGGTAGTGGTCAGCTGTGTTACCGAGGGCTACCGCTACCGGTGGCTTATTTTCCACTGCAAGTCAGCATCATGACAGCTAATAATAATAAAAAAATGATTATAAAAAGTGTGACGGAGGAACAGAGAAGGCCCAGACTAGGCCAAAACAGTTGAGCCAACCTTGCTGATGTCATCAATGATGTCAACTGGACACTAACCACTGTGAGGGGGCCCCCAAAAAGAGTGAAAATAGGCAAAAATAAGGAACATTTAAATAAAACAAAGGTTGTAGTCAGGTGAGAAGAGTCTAGTCAACTGAAGAACACCAACTCCTCCACTAAAAGAGCATTTAAAAATAATAAGAGAACCCAAATAGAGACCCACTAGTGAAAAAGATATTAAAAAGGAGGTAATCAAAAACATTTTAAAAATGACCTATAACAGCAGTTCTAATGATTCTGACCCAGCTTTTGAAATTTTTAGAGAAGTCCAAATTTTAAAATACATTTATCCAGAACTTGAGGAGAGATTAGCGTCCATTAAAAGGTTTAAATAAGTAAGAGAAAAATAGGAACTCATAGAAAATATTTTTTTTATTAAAAGAATACTTTTTATACTAACAACTGATTTAAAATAAAAGATATATATGCTATTGGAACATTTCATCCACCCCTAAGGCCACTAGTTTGGTCCAGGAAGCAGCAAAAGAGTAGGAATCGCCATAGTAATAGTCAGGGTTCTGAAGAAATATCTAGGATTGACATCACAATGGCTTCCCTAACTATAAGTGAAATGGTCAGTGTAATAACATTGATAAAAGCCAAAGTGCCAAAATGAATTCAAAAGAAAAACAAAAGTTCAAAGCAAAGATGTTATGAAAAAGGGTCCTAGTAAACTGCGTAATGGAAAGATGTTGAAGGAAAATGAATTAAAAAATATAATATAAGAAATAATAATATATATTGGAAAAAAATAATACTTATTAAATTGCTGAGCACTTATCTAAAGACTCTAAGACACTTAGGCCTAGATTTATCAAAATGCACTAAATATTGCATGTGATAGGAAAAGGGGTGAATTTTATGGTAATAGGCAGTTTATTGCAATTTGCGCTAATACCTAAGTGAAACACTATTTTAGTGCAAATTGTGATAATGTTTTTGTACTTTGTGATACGTGCCAGAATTGATGTATTTCCTATACACAACCACTGGGAGGACCATGTTTAGTAGGTTTAAGGAGAGAAAGAGAGAGAGAGAGCACCTAGCCATAATGCCCTCATGCTAGATAGGTATTTATATCTAATAAATTATATTAGGAACACCTAATATAATGTATTATATTATATAATTATAATAATGTATATATATAATAATTATTATAATAATACTATATAATTATAATAATATTATATAATATATAATATATATAATATGTATAATAAAAATAATATTATATTAAAATAATGAATATATAATAATTATATAATAATGTATTATATATTTAGATATATATAATTATATTAGGAACACCTAATATAATGTGCAACTAACCTCACTCATTACCCCTATCCTATATTTAACAATAGTGTTTTTCTCTTATATGTACCAACACCATGATATGTTAACATTGCTGTCACAGAAGATTGTAAATAAGTAATAATAATTTTATATGTAACAAACTAACATGCAAACCCAAAAATCTCTTTCTGTAGGATTTTTTGCTGTGTTGAAGTTTGTTACCAATCTTATGTCACGACCACTGTAAACTGTTCTGATGGTGAAACCAAATGATGGTATACAAAACACATCAAATAAGTAAATAAATAAATAAATAAATAGATAGATAAATAAATCTCTATGGGATGCCCACCTAGTCACTCGAGGTGAGGTTTAGGTGTTAGTGTAGGGGTTAGGGGCCACTTTAACATTCAAAGTGAGACGTACGAACAGAACAGTGCTCTCTTGTGAAGATTTGATGACCTTCGGAGAGAGGAAACTCACCCAAAGATGAGATTTGTGCAATGTTCTCTCAACCTAGCTTGATATAGAGGTGTTTTATGCATGCAAAAATGCCATATAGTACTTTGATAAATGACCCGCTCAGTGAAATTTACAGATACTGGTCAGTCTCTAAGCAGTCTTCAAGAGAGGAAGTAGCGCTATACAGGTGTTCTTCAATATTTTAATAGCAATATGCTTGGATGAATAGTAAATGATTAAAAATTAACCAGAATGATAGAAAACTGAATAATATACATCTGGATAAGCATATTAAAATAAAAAAATATTTTTTTTAACTTGTTGTTGCCCTCCATTTAAGTAAGGCTTGGAAATAGTTTAGTTAACATTAACTTCAGCTGTACTGCAAAAAATTACTGACAGCTTTAACAGAGAGCATTTTATTGACTGTAAAACACTGATTTTATATTCTGTTATGATATTTAATAGAGAGAGTGCTGTAATGTTGATAGAACGAAAGCTCTAATATCCGAGTGCCCTAAGAGACTATGAAGCTTTGAATAAAGTCATAGTACAGCAGCTTATGAATAATACTCAACCGAAGCTGACTGGCATTGGATGGAGCTTAAGTAACACCAGGAGTAACTGTTTCACTGTTTTGGTGAGTAGTGTGTATCTCTTTTCAATAAAATTGAAACAAAAACACTCTTTTGGTTAAAAAGAGTATTTATTTTTTCAAAAAGAAGCTGTTTGTCATTGCTACTCAATAAAGATTTTTTTTAATTCTTGCCTAGTTAAGGCAAAAGCAATAATCTTTTGTTTTTGATAGTTAGAATACAGTAACAATTAGATGCATCAGTAACATTTAGGGTACATACAAACTGAGCTGGCGGAAGAATCTTAATGCATTTAGAGAGATTGTATCTTTCATTGATTGTTTCAATTTAGGGAGTAGGTAAAGAAAGAAGTCAGCAGTGTTGTGACCATGCTGCCATTCGATCAGGTCACTCACCATGTTGTTGGCTAGCTCGTCCAGGCACATGACGGGCATGCCGACTACTACCTCCTGCTGTTGCACTGGAGCTCCTGTCGTCTCCACTGACTGAGTTTCTGGGTGTCCTCCTGTAGGATTAGTGTCCACTCTTCCTTGGTCTGGGTCTCCTTGACCAGTTCACTCTCAGGTGGAGGGTGCTCATCCGAAATGTCCAAGAACATGAATTCCAGTGTGGAAGGAGAGTCTGAATCTCCTTCCACACCATCTTCCACATTCTGAGAGGTCACGTTCACTGGTGCAGCTGCAGGAAAGGATAAAACTGTCAATAATTAGTTATGTTGATCACCCAATCACCAGTAAAAGAAATAAACAATGCAAACACTGTAATCATTTCAAAAATCGTACCTTCTGGACTCTCTGAGTTGCCAGACTGTCCATCCACCACCTCTGGATGCAGAGTTGTCATGATCAGATCCTCATGGGAAGTCAATGTCAGAGTGCAAGCAGGTCCACCACCTGTCTGTTTTCTTGAAGCCCCAATTTTACCAGCCTTCTTTTTAACCTCCCTGTGGGTGTCATGCCAGAAGTGCCGAATCTGCTTGACATCCCATGTCTTGACCCCCTGGAGACTGGCCTCTCGTGTAATCTGCACCCAGATTTGCTTCCTGGTCAATGCAAAAGACTTGGATTTGAAGAGCACCATGTAGTTTTCACAGACTATCCAGCACAGCTGCTCCTTCTCCGCATCAGAGAAGCACACATCACATACATGCTTCTGTGCAGGTTGGAGACCACTGGGCCCTGCCAGCTCTTCCTGCACAGTTGCTTTCTATCATCCTAAGACAACATTTGTTTTCATCCATTGCGCTGTCCATCTACTTGGCCATCAACATTTCGGCCGTTGTTCTCCATTTCACTTGCTTGCTGCTAAAACAGAGACAGGGAAGAAAAATATTGAACACCTGTTATTGGCAATTTCAAGAAGAGCAATGATACATGAGAAAACAAATAAGACAGAAAGGAAAACAGACTACAGACAATCATAAAAACAACAAAGACATAGGCCTCCCTGTGAGCATGGACAAATAAAAAAACCGACTGTCATAGGAAGGACAAAGACACAGGCTCCCAGAAAACATGGACAGAGTGAGAAAATGGCCTCCTAGAGAGCATGGATAAATAGAAAAGCAGACTATCATAGGAAGGACAAAGACACAGGCCTTCCAGAGAGCAGGGACAGAGAGAAAAACAGATTATCATAGGACAACAAAGACACAGGCTTCCCAGAGAGCAAGGTAAGAGAGAGAATGTCCCCCCAGAGAGCAGGGGCATATATAAAAACAGACTATCATAGGAAGGACAAAGAGACAAGCCTCCAAGAGAGCATGGACAGATAGAAAAACAGACTATCATAGGAAGGACAAAGAAACAGGCCTCCCAGAGAGCATGGGCAGATAGAAAAACAGACTAGAGGATATTCTTACAGCAGTTAGTGTAACTGGGTTTTAAAAAGTTTTTGATAAGTTCCTAGAGGATAAATCCATAAACTGCTATGTTGGTAATTAATAAGCAATAGTAGATTGTGATGTATCTAATGTTTGGGTACTTGCCAGTTACTTGTAAATTGGATTGGCCACTGCTGAAAATAGGATACTGGGCTTCATGAACCCTTGGTATGACCCAGTATGGCATATCTTATGTTCTTATGAGAAAGGTCTTCCAGAGAGCATGGACAAATAGAAAAATAGACTATCATAGGAAGGACAAAGACTCAGGCCTCCCAGAGAGCATGGACAGATATGAAAAAGTGACTCAAAGGAACATAAAACGTGCAATCATTGAAATTATAATGGCTCCGCTGGAAGCAGGAAAAAGACGGACTTTAATGGTGCCAAAATCCAACCTTTCGGTGTACAAGAAGTGGGCATCCTTTAAAACAATGCTTGTTTACAGCCGTCCTTTAATGAGTATTCTACTGACGTACAAGGCTTGGGCCTCACTAAGAGATTTCCAGGGACTGGAATACAAGGATGTTCAAAAACTGGATAAGAATGTTGGCGCTCAGAGGTGGATTGCACACCATTGATAGCTTACAATGCACATCCAGGAATTGGAACATCCATATAAACGTTCTACCTATTGACGTCTGGTAATTGAGCGTCAATAACTTGTTAAAGGATTGAAGTCTGAGATATAGGTGTCGCTAAATTGATTTTCAGGGACCAGAATGTAAAGGCACTGAAAAAAGTTAATAAGAATGTATGATGGACAAGCGGCCCACTAGTACTGAAAAAACATTCAAATCTATTTTTTTCAGTATCCTTACATCCTGGCCCCCTGATATCAATTTAGAGACACCCAATTCTTGGATGTCGGTCCTTCAAGGAGTTATAAAAGCTCAATCATCATATGTTGTTCGGTAGAACGAACACAAATGGGGTGTTTATTATGGACGTCTGATTCCTGGATGTCTTTTTTAAGCAGTGAATGGTGGGCAGATGGACACCCAGGAATCGGACGTCGATAAAAAGGATTCTGTTTGTGAACACTTTCAAGGATGTCCAATTAGTCCTCCACACCGACAAAAGTAGGGGACACTCCATGAAGTTAGCATGGGGCACATTTAAAACTAATCGGAGAAAGTTCTTTTTTACTCAACGCACAATTAAACTCTGGAATTTGTTGCCAGAGAATGTGGTTCGTGCAGTTAGTATAGCTGTGTTTAAAAAAGGATTGGATAAGTTCTTGGAGGAGAAGTCCATTACCTGCTATTAAGTTCACTTAGAGAATAGCCACTGCCATTAGCAATGGTTACATGGAATAGACTTAGTTTTTGGGTACTTGCCAGGTTCTTATGGCCTGGATTGGCCACTGTTGGAAACAGGATGCTGGGCTTGATGGACCCTTGGTCTGACCCAGTATGGCATTTTCTTATGTTCTTATGTTCTTAAGTACAGAATGAAAAAAACATTTAAATAAGCAGAATGCAACTACCTCTTACCTTTGGAAAATGAAGAAATTAAAGCAGAAACCATGTGAATTCAAGGGACCAGTTCATACCAGTCTATGGCCAGGACAGGTCCAGTTGAACTCAGCACGAAAGGAAAGTTTGCTTCGCAGCAGCGATTTATATACCCTGCTGATAGGATTATGATGCACATGCTGATGTCACAGTGGGGGAGCAAAGCCGGTTTCAAATATTTATTTTTTAATTAAAATATTGTAACTTTTGTAATTGAAACAATTGTATTACAGTTGAGAAAAGCCTTTTTGACAGGTATAGGCAGACACAGATTGCACTTGATATTAGGGATGTGAATTGTGTCCTCGATCGTCTTAACGATCGATTTCGGCTGGGAGGGGGAGGGAATCGTATTGTTGCCGTTTGGGGGGGTAAAATATCGTGAAAAATCGTTAAAAATCGAAAAATCAAAAAACCGGCACATTAAAACCCCCTAAAACCCACCCCCGACCCTTTAAATTAAATCCCCCACCCTCCCGAACCCCCCCCAAATAACTTAAATAACCTGCGGGTCCAGCGGCGGTCCGGAACGGCAGCGGTCCGGAACGGGCTCCTGCTCCTGAATCTTGTCGTCTTCAGCCGGCGCCATTTTCCAAAATGGCGCCGAAAAATGGCGGCGGCCATAGACGAAAAAGATTGGACGGCAGGAGGTCCTTCCAGACCCCCGCTGGACTTTTGGCAAGTCTCGTGGGGGTCAGGAGGCCCCCCACAAGCTGGCCAAAAGTTCCTGGAGGTCCAGCGGGGGTCAGGGAGCGATTTCCCGCCGCGAATCGTTTTCGTACGGAAAATGGCGCCGGCAGGAGATCGACTGCAGGAGGTCGTTCAGCGAGGGTTCCAGCGCCTCGCTGAACGACCTCCTGCAGTCGATCTCCTGCCGGCGCCAATTTTCCGTACGGAAACGATTCGCGGCGGGAAATCGCTCCCTGACCCCCGCTGGACTCCAGGAACTTTTGGCCAGCTTGTGGGGGGCCTCCTGACCCCCACGAGACTTGCCAAAAGTCCAGCGGGGGTCTGGAAGGACCTCCTGCCGTCCAATCTTTTTCGTCTATGGCCGCCGCCATTTTTCGGTGCCATTTTGGAAAATGGCGCCGGCTGAAGACGACAAGATTCAGGAGCAGGAGCCCGTTCCGGACCGCTGCCGTTCCGGACCGCCGCTGGACCCGCAGGTTATTTAAGTTATTTGGGGGGGGTTCGGGAGGGTGGGGGATTAATTTAAAGGGTCGGGGGTGGGTTTTAGGGGGTTTTAATGTGCCGGTTTTTTTGTTTTCGATTTTTAACGATTTTTCACGATATTTTACCCCCCAAACGGCAACAATACGATTCCCTCCCCCTCCCAGCCGAAATCGATGACCGCTCCTGCAGTCGATCTCCTGCCGGCGCCATTTTCCGTACGGAAACGATTCGCGGCGGGAAATCGCTCCCTGACCCCGCTGGACCTCCAGGAACTTTTGGCCAGCTTTGTGGGGGCCTCCTGACCCCCACGAGAACTTGCCAAAAGTCCAGCGGGGGTCCCGGAAGGACCTCCTGCCGTCCAATCTTTTTCGTCTATGGCCCGCCGCCATTTTTCGGCGCCATTTTGGAAAATGGCGCCGCTGAAGACGACAAGATTCAGGAGCAGGAGCCGTTCCGGACCGCTGCCGTCCGGACCGCCGCTGGACCCGCAGGTTATTTAAGTTATTGGGGGGGGGGGTTCGGGAGGGGGGGGGATTTAATTTAAAGGGTCGGGGGTGGGGGTTTTAGGGGGGTTTAGTGTGCCGGCTCACGATTCTAACGATTTATAACGATAAATCGTTAGAATCTGTATTGTATTGTGTTCCATAACGGTTTAAGACGATATTAAAATTATCGGACGATAATTTTAATCGTCCTAAAACGATTCACATCCCTACTATCCATTATTGGATGTCCAATGCAATAAAATGTATAGTGCTGTGAATGTTCTATTTTGAACTATGCTCACCTTATCCACATGCTTTTCATTTTTGATTCATTTAAATATTGCATGCCCTTTACTGACAAGAAATTTTGCATGCATTAAAACCACATGCATTGCTAATGAATGCATTTTCTTTGTGCGTCTTTTATTGCATTGGCCCCAAAGTTTCTAAGTACCCCAGCGATGCTCACTATAAAGAGACCTAGATACTTCTAATGAAAAATAAAAGTATGCACATAAAAGCAAAAATAAAAAGATATGTAAAACAAGCTTGTTTATTAAAGAAAGAGAAAAACACAACTGTACAAAGAGAAAGAACATTAGAAAGACAAAGTACTAAAGGGTGTATAAGACGGAAGACTTATCTGAACATTATTTCATCACCAAAAAGAAAGACATTCGTAGATACCTAGAAGGGAAAATAAATGCAAAGAAAACAAAAAGTATCAATTCTAAAAGTTTATATTAGACAAAATAAAAAACATAGATACATATATGTTATACTGAAGATTATAAAATATACTTATCTGACAAGAGTATTAGAAGAGATATTTGATGTTCTTTTAAACAAGTATTACTTGAAGAGATGTCTTTTTAATTTGAAACTTATAGAGTATAAAAATAGATTAAGAAAGTATTGTTTATAGTTTGATTATTAATAGCATTTTATATTAATAAAAATAGGATTGTTAAAAGATTATTGGAAATATTGAATTTGCCTTTATCCTATTTTATTTACCTCTACATCCTCTCCTAACCAGCAGGAGAACATTTGATTGGATATATCATTTCATTGGTATTGTTCAAAAGACCCAATAGGGAAGAGAAATGTTTGGGTGTGTCACTTTATAAGTCACATCAGGGTTCCCAATATATTTTACTCTGCCTTGGACAAATTTATATGGGAGTGTTAACCTAATAAAGGTGATTTACACCAACATCCTGAGAACCTCAGGAAATGAATCTGTTCTCTTCCATTTTGTCCTAGAAGGGCTCATAATAATTGAGTCATGTCCAGCCTTCATAGTTCCAATTAGTGGTCAGGATTGTGTTCACATAAGCCAACATGCTTCATACTGAGAAGGGTCATAAAGATCTACCACACTCACCAAGCCGAAAAAACACCTGATACAGTTCAATATCATCTGAGGTACCCTCTTCTCAGTACCACAACAATTCTCCATACCCTTTTTCTTCTTCTCCTCCTTTATTTATTTATTTATTTATACCTTTTATATACCGACTTTCATAATACAATCATATCAAATCGGTTTACATGGAATGGGGATTAACATCAATATCGAAGAATATGCCAGAGGCAAAAGTTACAATGAATAGGGGTAATGGAACTAGGATGGAGAAGCAGCCAGAGGAGATGTAACTCGATAACTATAACAAAGTAAAAGCATTGTTCAAGATAGCGTGCCCTAAACAATCTGATTTAGTATGTGATCTGTGTCATTGTTGGTGCCGGCCTAGGTTGGGTGAAAGGCTCGTTGGAACAACCAAATTTTAAGTTTTTTCCTAAAAGTCAACAGACAAGGTTCCTGTCTGAAATCAGGAGGGATGGCATTCCAAATGGCTGGTCCCACTCTCGAGAAGGCCCGTTCTCTGGTGGTTGTCAGGTGGGTGGTGAAAATATCAATGTACCTATTCTTCTTCATTTTATTCCTAAAAGAATGCAATACCAATTCCCAGAGCTCAGAATGTTCCACTAGAGTTGGTGGCCCCTTTTCCCGACTTTGATCGGTCTTCTCAAGCTCTGAGAAAGACCTGAGTTGTGATGACAAAAAAGAAGTAGAGGATGAAAAGGAGCCAGAGCCAGATGACATAGATGAATCCGTGAGATCACATTTACACCCTTTGCTTACTTCTACCCATTTTCTTTCCACCAGTCTGTGAACACAACACCTTGGGAGTCTTCCCACTTTTTTCCTGTGCCACTTTGCCACTATCAACTACTGATGCTGCAGTTGACTGCTACTCTTGCTCCTCTGGAAATGAATCACTTTCCCCATTAATAACCTCAGCCACTGAATTAATCACTGGGGGCCTCAGCAACTTACCTGAAGAAGAAGTATCCTGGGTGCCATCCTTTTGTGAGATAGCTGACTAAAACACATGAACATCCTCCCCTTGTAGAGCTATCAGCAGAAGTCTGCCCAATCCTTCTTTCCCCTTTATGGGATGATTCCTCCACTCCTCCTGATGAGAAGACTCAGGACACTCCACAGCACACAATGCCTCATGACATCTTGAAGCACTCAGTGAAGAAAACACCGCACTTAGAGGTCTCCCCAAGGCAACCAGCATCAACTTGCCCAGTACTAGGAAAATCAGGCTTAGGACTAAACATGTGCCCAACCCACCTTGACCAGAACCAGTGTGAAAACACTGATAGGCAGAGGAGACATACCATGCCAACCCCCAAAACTCCCACAACACACTCCAAAGGGTGTGACATGCCAGCCTTGTCCATCAAATCTCCAGCTCTGGTAGTAAAAGTCACTAAATAATTCAGGTATCTTACAATAATACCCTACCATGCAATATCCTGCATTGCATCACACCGCTTAGCACCCCATAAACTCCAGAATCATCCACACTAAAAAAAAGAATGAGCGACCTCAGGATATCATAAACCAGCCCCAGTCTCCCCACAGCTGCAGTAGGAACACCTCCTGCACAATCAAGCAATTGAATACCCCTGCTGCATGCGATTCAATGGCTCTGGCTCCCCAGCAATAGTTCTCCCAGGGCAATGTCCGACTTTCTAAACCTTGGGCCCCGCATACATAGCATTTCTGCCTCAACTTTGAAGGACAGAAAGAGGCCCAACAAAATTACCTGCAAGAGGTGTGCCATCAGTGCTGCACACATCTGCACATGTTCCGACATCTGCCCTACCAACGCATTATATGTGCACTGGCCCTTGCCCTCGATACCCCAGATACTGACTGCAAAGCTCCATCCAGTTTCCCAAATGAGTCATCAGATGTTGCAGTCTGCAAATTGGAACACTCCCTCAATATCCCAGATGCTCACTCGGCTAGCCCAGGGATCCAACCAGGCTGCTCTCAAACTGTTGAGCCTTGTGCTTCAGACCAGTGTTACCAACCTCACTTATTTCCCGCAAGATTGGGCATTTTTTTCTAATCATTAGCTTTTTTTTTTTTTCGATTCATGGGTTGCTTCTAATTGGGCGATTATTTCTGCCAATCGAATTTTTTTGGGCTTGGTGGGTGGGGCTTGTGCTCTGCTGTTGCAGTGATTGGCTGCTGCTGCCAATGAGGCCTGTCCATAGCAGGCGCACACAAAATCATTGCAGCAGTAAGCCAACCAGAGATGCAAACGTTCACAGGAGCACATGGGCAGACCCGGCACAGCAGTGCAGCAAATAACAGCGTCGCCCGTGGGCAGACCTGGCATGGCATTGCTGCAACAGCGAGGCAGGTGACCAAGGAACCTCTGTGCAGCAGCAGAAAGGGACTGTAGCACTCAGTTGGCTACAGCCAGGAATCAGGAAGAGAGGAATGAGTATGCTGGGAGGGGAGTATGAATGTGAGGGGATTGAAGATGTGTTTGTAGGGGGTGGGGAAGGGGAAATGAGTGTGTGGGGGCCAGGACTGTGCTTGGAGTGGGGAATGAGTGTGTGTGGGGGGGCCTGAGATGTGCTCGGAGGGGGGAATGAGTGTGGGGGGGGGGGGCAGAGATGTGCTCAGAGGGGGGAATGAGTGTGTGTGGGGGGCCAGGGATGTGCTCTGAGAGGGGGATGAGTGTGTGTGGTGGGCCAGGGATGTGCTCTGAGAGGGGGATGAGTGTGTGGGGGGGGCCAGGGATGTGCTCTGAGAGGGGGATGAGTGTGTGTGGGGGGGGCCAGGGATGTGCTCAGAGGGGGGAATGAGTATGTGGGGGGGCCAGAGATGTGCTCAGAGGGGGGAATGAGTGTGTGGGGGGGGCAGAGATGTGCTCGGAGGGGGGAATGAGTGTGTGGGGGGGGGCAGAGATGTGCTCAGAGGGGGGAATGAGTGTGTGTGGGGGGCCAGGGATGTGCTCTGAGAGGGGGATGAGTGTGTGTGGGGGGGCCAGGGATGTGCTCAGAGGGGGGAATGAGTATGTGGGGGGGCCAGGGATGTGCTCGGAGGGGGTGGAGAGGTGGGAATGAGTGTGAGGGGCTGGTGGGTTTTTTAATTTGTTCTACACCACTTTTCATTTCTTCTCCCTGCAGATGATCACCTTTGTAAGAAAGCCTGCCCATACTTGTTGTTTCAGTCATTGGCTGCTACTTGACCTAATTGTTTTGCTCTTCTATGGCTAAAGTAAGGACCTGGGCTAAGTACGGTAAAAGGTACAGCAAAGCTTGGGAAGAGGAATATGAACTAAAAGCATGAATTCAGTCTGTTGTCGGCAATGAAAATAAGGCTATGTGCAAATTTTGTAAATGCGAAATTCGTGCACATCATGCGGACCTCCTTCAACATGCTAAAATGGAGAAATATGCAAAAAATGTGGCTCTTTTGTCAATCTCACATGTTTTAGGCTTTTTTTGGGTTTGTTTTTTTGGAAAAAAAAGTGCTTGTTCTTTCATGAAAACCTGGCAACCCTGCTTCGGATGCACCTGACAGTTGCACCATCAGCCGCGATGCATCAACACAACCATCTGCTACCCCTGACATTGATTGCAGTAGGAGATTTAACAACGCTCTGCCTTCCTGTCCTAGAAGATCATGGACCTGGACTGTGACCAGCAGATTTCCCAGGCCCCTCAGACCTTTCCTTAGCCATAGTAGGTAACTGCATTCAGCTTTTCTAATGCAAAAACTGCAGGATGGCAAAGGTGCCGTCTCTTAGACCCTCCTACTCCCTTGTTCCCCTGAGGGTGCACAACCAAACAATGGTTAGCAAAAACCACTGCTTGGTTCAACCCCACAGCAGAACAACTGTCCCCTAACCACCCACAGCTAAACCAGCTGCCATATGACAAGCATGAGGAGGCTCAAGCCTGGGCGTGGTACTGGTACTCAAGTTATTCTGGGCAGTGAGAAATCCTGCTCAGGCCATTCCACTCATACTAGAAGGACTGTACTTTTTTTAGTGAAGCAGCTTGGAGGCTATTAAAATGATGCTTGCCTAGCTTTATTTTAAAAGGACAATGTTATAACATTGTGCATTAAAAAATTTGGGAAACATGTGCCTAAGTTATGTTAATTTTAAAAGTGAACTTATGCGCAAAAATCTGGTTTGAAAAAGATCCCATCAAATCTATCCGCACAGATTACACCTGCTAAACCATCTGTACAAATTTATCTTGACAATTTACACACAAAGGGGTAGATTTTAAAAGGTTGTACATTCGCGTCCATGTGTGCATGCTACCTGACGCGTGCACTGGACGCCCAATTTTATCACATGTGTGTGCAGGTGCATGCATGTTATAAAATGGCGGGTCAGTGCACGCAAGGGGGTGCACAATTGTGCAAATTGCACAGGCTGACACCCACGGCCTTCCCCGTTCCCTCCTGGACCACTCCAATTTTGGAGCAGCCTTGGAGGGAACTTCCTAATCCCCTAATCTAACCTCTCTTCCCCTTCCCCCAACCCTCTCGCCCCTAGCCCTAGTCTAAACCCCCCTGACCTTTATTTTACCTGTTGTGTCTGCCTCCAGGCAGGCGCAAGTTGCACGCCCTGGCAGCCTGCTGGCACGCGATCCTCCAACACAGCAGCAAAATAGGCCCGGCACCCGTAACCCCTCCTATGCATGTAAATCCAATGGCTTTTCAAAATCTACCTCATACTTTTTAAAATTCAAATGTGAATGCATAAATCCAAATCCCTCCCCATCTCTGCCCCCCAGGAATGCCTCCTCTCAGTCCAAGTAAGCACTGTTTTAACCACACAGAAGTCCTTCTGAAAAGCACTCTCCCTGTATGACTCCATTTTTGTTTCCTGGAGATATTCCCATGAGAATTGAAAAGTTGTTGTTGCACTTTTTATGGAAAGGGAAGGGATTTACATGCATACAACTGGGTTTTATATGTGTAAATGTACTTTACCCATGTAGGTGGGCTTTTGAAAATCACTACAATGTATGCCATTGAATTGTCCATAGACTATTCACATATAAGTGCACTTTACACACACAAATGGCTTTTGAAAATTGCTACATTAGTATGTTACATTTACATGCGCACCACCACCTTTGATAATTACCTCCAAAGGTTGCAGGTGGGTGAAGGGGAGGGGACAGGAGGTAGCCCGATTTTGAATTTAAAACAATAGGGAAGTGGGGGCTGACCTCAGCATATTTTAAACATCAGAGGGGTTGGGGGGGGGGGGTTTCAGAGGTGCATGGCCTGGCTGAACCATTTATTATATCAGGAAAGGGGGGTGACAATTGGGCTGTAGGCCTGCATGGTACTTTTTTTATACCAATATACCAGATATCTTTTAAGATATCCAGTTAAGTGAAAAGTTATCCAGCCACACAAGGCCAGAACACTTTAGATCTGCCCTGATGCAGGTCTAGCATTATCTGGATAACTTAGGTACAACTGAAATTTAGGTAAGTTAGCTGGATAATTAGGCCCACCCCGGAATGTCCCAGAATGCCTCTATTTTTCTGGCTAGATTCTAGTCGGATAAGTGACATTTAGCTGGACAACTTGTAAGTTTGCTGGCTAAATGGCTTTGAATATTGGCTTGTAAGGTGTAAAACAAAAATCCCAAATTGTGACTAGAAAATAATCTATTAACACAGTGCTCATAGTGTTAGCATTGGGTTGCAGCTACTTTTGAACTTTTTGAGATGGTGTTGTCCTTTTAACGCCAGGGCAAATGATCCCCAATACGAGAGGGAAACAGGCAATTTCTTCCCCAGGACCTACTTGGATAGAAATGTCAGTTTCTCCTCTGGGATCCTCTCCAGACTGTTTTGTAGGTTGCCACTTACATTTCTAGATTATAAATGAACCTGCTGCACAAAAAATAGGAAACATTTCAAACATGCTTACTTTTAAGGTTTTATTACAGGGAATTCCCAATAGCATATTGTACTTTCAAATCATTTTTTTCTTGGTTATTCACCAATCAGAGTAGTTTATAATTGTCCATATTTCTTCACATGTTGAGCTTGAGTGCCTACTATTATGAAGCACTATAACTTTAAAAGTGGCAAATATATCTGTCTGATTAACTGAGCAGTGGGAGAGGATTTGTGTTTTTTTCAAATATGCCCTTTCCCCACTTCATTCATAAATCCACTTCCTTATTAAAATAGCACAAGCTTCTCATTTCAGAAATCAAAATGGGGTCTAAAGAAATCAGGAAAAGAAAACCGGAACAAATATTTAGAAACAAACAACCTTTAACCGGGCAAGTAGAGAGGTAAGACAAGTTAATTTTTCAAGGTACTGAGCTGCCTCTACATCAAACAAGGAGGAAACATTAACAGTTTAACATTGTTCCTTTAAGCTGCATTTGTTCTTATTTTGTTTTTTTTTTGCAAAGATGTTCTTTTTTAATTTGCAATTTATAAAAGGTACACTGAAATAAATATTTATGGGAAATATCACATCATGTACAGAAATAATCAGTTTAATAAAAAAAAAAAAAAGAGAGAAACAAAAACACAGAAATATTTCCCATGATATGTTCAAAATATAAGGGGTGGGGGGGGGGGGGCAGGGGATGTTAAGTTGGCTGGACTAAGCGCAAATTATTTGTAAAAATGATTCAAATATTCCAAACTGAGCAATGCTATTATAGAAGCCCATGCAACCCAGAACCCCTAGGAAAAGTAAATCATACAGAATTTGTATATTTATTTATTTATTTATTTATTTATTTATTTATTTATTAACTTTTATTTACCGACATTCGTGCAGCACATCATGCCGGTTTACAATGAACTCAGGTGGAAAATACAGTGTAACGATAAAACAATATTTATAATAATGATAGTAAATAAATAACTGGCAATAACAATTAACAATGTGGGGATGGGGAAGAGAGGAGAACAAAGGCAGATAGAGAGAAGAGAAGTAAAGGAATGAAAACTATAGGAATAGAGGGAAACTATGTACAGATGACGGAGTGCACAGGTCTCATTAACTTGAGTATAGGTATCAGTAACTTAAGTACAGGTTTCATTTACTTAAGGAGGGACTCATGAGGACTTGAAAGCCACCAGTATTACTTGGGCTAAGGTGTTCATTCGGAGAAAGGTTATTGAGGGAGATTGAAAGGTGTACGGGGGGGTAGGGGGTAGAAGGTATATCACTTACAAAATTTCTTTAAATCCTCCAGGCCATAAAGTAAAAGATCTGCTTAATTTAATAAGATGCTTCTTTCCTCTTGGCTTCATTCACACAATCATATTTAGAAATAAGAGATGAGACAGAGAGAAATTCTATAATACGCCTTCTAAAACTGTCTGTCCTTAATATATGTTAAGATGCAAAAGGTAACACCGCAACACCAAAGGATTCCAGGATCCCTGCATGTACATCGCTCATACAGTAACTGCAGATGCTTTCAATTTTGCAGCGTCCTAGTATATAGTATGTACAATATTATATGTGTCACTACTGATAGGCAGCTTATCTGAGTAGTAACCATTTCCTTTTCATTATTATTATTATGTGATTTCTTTAGTGTATACAGTTTAAACAGTGCCTCAACCAAAATATGTTGTACAGGAGAGACACAAAAAAAAAAAAAAAGGAATAAAAAGGGCAGGGAAGAGAGAGAAGGAAAATTATGCTGCCTAGCTACAAACTGCAGAGGGAAATTAATATTCAAAAGGTTAAGGTGTCTGTAAAATGTATGTAATGAGTAACACTCATAGTTTGTTACTATAGGTTCATTGCCTCTAATGTTGAGGATGGCACATGGATAATTTACGATTCCCATTGTCCCCTCTGCAGGGATTAATTCTGAATTATTTATGCACCTATATATGCACAGAACTGAAACATTTTAGTTAAAGTCAACCACTCACTCATAGTCCTGGAATTATGCAGCCCTTGTTGCTAAAAAATGATGTTAGCCTCTTGTGATTTAAGTCATAACATTTTATTTTCACGCCCACAGAGGAAGAAGGCATACAGGCGAAAGATATATTTTCCAAGAGAAGTCTCTGAATCCATTTTTTACAGATGTAAATAGATAATGATAATTTTTTTCAGTGAAATAATTGTCAGAGAACTTGCATGTAAATAATAAGCCTGTATTTTGTTCATGATTTGAGATAACTGTTTCTGTTGTCCAACAAGGCGTTCTCCTTTTACAGATCAGTATCTTGAAAGGTTACGGGTTTTTTTTTTTCCCAGATCCATATCTTGAAATGTTAAGCTTTTGCATTTCAATGAGGGGAATCCCAAGCACTTATTTAATCAAAGACTATAGGGCTTCATTGTGTAGAATTGCTTCTAACCATCCAGAACTCCCACTGAATCACTGCCTCTGGTAAATGTGAATTTTTCAATGCTCTTTCAATTTTAACTTCAAGAGCTAGTCCTTCAGCAAATCCTTGACGCTCTTAAACACGCTTTAATTTCCATCAACATTCTGTAATAATGAGAAGTTGCAGGTAAATATTTTAAGGATGTTTTCATTAGAGATAGTGCTGTGATACTGGATAAGGATTATGTAACTCTCCAGCACAATATTAAAAAAGGTTTGTTTATGACACGAACAGGTCAAATTCACCTATAGTTGGTTTTACATTTATCATTTTAGTCCAGGTTGCTTAATGGTTTCCATATCTAGTCATGACTCTTCAGGATACCATTTGTGGAATAGGCAGCTTCAGGGAAAGAAATAAAACAAATGAAATCATACAAAACCAAGTTTTACACAATCAAAGGAAATATGATGTTAAAATAAACGGAGCCTGCACAGTTTTAACAGATGCCTTTGAGATTTCCAACAATATTACTTTTCTTAATCCTGCAAATGAACAACCTTAATTTTGATACATCACAAGCAGAAATAATCAGGCTACCTGAATGGGCTGCTGAGTGCAAAACAGAACAAGAATTAAAAGGATCAGAAGTGCAAAAGAAAAAAATATATATAATAGATCAATCTCCCTTTTTTCTATACAATTCAACAATTGCTAATAAATTACAAGGCAGAGCATATTGATATACTGCTTGACTGTAACACAAAGAAGTGTAGTTAGCAGAAAGCTGCAAAGAGTAATGAACAGTATTTTAGCTCAGCAGTTTAACCTCAGTGTCTGTCAGCTGTGACCTTTTACCAACCCCAATGAGAGCTTGATTTTTCACTTTTGCTGCTCACGGCTGGATGAGTGAATGTAGAATTTGACAGCAAGAGGTTTTACATGAAAAGGAAAGGTACTTAAAAAGCATGTTTTGTGATGATCGGCTACATTTATTCAGTGTTCATAACACTCAGAGCAGCAGCAGCATTGGTGGATTGATTGGGTGTGAGGAACCTGTCTTCTCTGGAAGTAAAGAGGCATTATTGACCTGCATGGGAGCTGCAGTGACCTCTAAATGACCTGCTTTCACCTGAAATTGACCTTGAAAGCAACCTAGGCTTCACCCCACATTAAATTTCAAAACGTGTCTTAACAGAACATGGATTATTAGAATTGACATATTGCAGATTTCTTTTCTTTTCTTTTTTTTTCTTTATGGAGGTGTGTGTGTGTGTGTGTGTGTGTGTGTGTCAGGGCAGGGAGGAGGGAGTCTTTCAGGTTTCCAGATCCTGCAGCTGCGCTACTTGGGTGTTTGTACAGATTTATGGACAGAGCCAACTAGACTTTGTTCTGCTTGATGCTAAATTTTACCATTCATCATTATTGATTAGAGCCTACACTCTATGACAGAGCCAAAACCTTGCTATGACAATTGCTATTTCAGTTGTTATGGACCATAATGGGCCATAGGGATGATTTAAACCAGCACAGTAGCGATCTGTAATTACACATGAATAATCCATGAATTCTCTGCCACAGTCCTTATAATCAGACCCTGACTATTCTTACAGCCAAAGCCAAGACATTTGTACATGTGTTTTGTTTCCTCTTTCGTTCCTAGACCCTTATGCTTAAACTCACTACGGACAAATTGCCTTCATCTCTTTCCATGACAATTATTGAGTTTCGAGCCACAGCTAAAAATAAATCAAGTGTAGCGAAAGAGAGCATTGCATTTCAATGATGATTCAATCATCTAATGAATTTGACTGCTTATAAAAGGGGTTGATCTATCAATTGCTATTTATTGAATATGCTTTTCTTTCCTAAATTTCATGTTTCAGTTACTCATGCCTAAAACTAAAAGCTATTATTTGCTACCTTGCCTTTTCATTACTACAAGGACACATATGCAGGAAAAAAAATGCAATGTTTAACCTTTGAGAACCAATAATTTACTGTAAATTCTCAAAGAATTAACTGCAATTGGATAGGAAGCTGTCACTCTCTTCCAGTCACATAAGGACCAGATTCAAAAAAGATGATATCCCATTCTATCTCTGTGGGAAACAGGTTTAGTCAATGATGTCCTTAATATGTGACTTCTTGCAACATGCAAAATCTCAGGAATTCATAATTCTCATTAGAGTGCATCCTCCAACTGATAGTGTAAGAGTCATCTGCTTCCTTTTCTTCCCCATTTTAAGTGCATACTGCTTCAAGATACTCTTGTATGAAGTATGCTTTATTCATTATTTCTACAATTGCCCAAGGAGAATGTCCATCATACCATTTACAGACAGGCCAATGCAATACAGTGTGCCCAAACTCCCGTGAAGCTAATAGCGCTAATCACATGTAAATTCATGTTGATGAGGCTATTAGCTATTATCCCTGATGCAAAAAACAAACAAACTGTGTACCCAACTGTGCACATTTTTACCCTCAAAAATTAATACCTGCATTAGTTTTTGAGCAGCCCCAAAAGTGTACGGAAAAGCCCTAAAAGTGTACGGGAAAGCAGAAAATACTGTTTTTCTGTACTTCCTTCTACTTAATATCATGGCGATATTAAGTTTGAGCAACAAAAAGGAGAACAATTTAAAAAAAAAAGTTTTAATAAAAGTGTGCCGTGGTCAGGTTAGGAAAGGGACTCTCTATTAACGAGCATCCATTTTCCTAACCCGCTGACAGACACCTCTCGTCTCCTGGGTATCCGCTACCGAGTAGGCGCTAGGGGTGCACAATTTCCCTTGGTGCCTCCTTTTTACTGTGACAGCCGATTTAAATATTAAATAGGGTGCCCCAGAGAGGTCGATTGGTATGCACTGGGAGAGCGGGCGCTCAATCATGAGCACCCATTTTCCCCGCATCAATACTGCATCAGCCTATAAGTATGTTAATCTAGGCCTCCAAAGACTGAAAAGTCTTACATTACAATAGTACTGCAGTGTTTTGACTGGAGGTTCCTATGCTGCTAATCTTATTTTTATCCCAAGCATCTGATCTCCCTAAACCTGTGAATGTTCCAAAGATGCTTGGCTCCCTGAGTCAAAACAAAAGAGTGTTTTATATCACATTTTACCTACCTTTTCCATCTTTACAAGGATGAATAACTGCTAGAGTTCTTAACAGGTTGCAATTGGCACTTTGTTATTATTCTCATGTAAAAGCTTCAGATTTTAATATTGTAAGTTAACTTTTTTTTTTTTTCTTTTTACTTTAAAGCCCTAAAGATTTTTTTCAAAGTTTGCTGAATGGACCTTAGGAAGGACACTTTTCAAAAGCATTTTACCAAGGTAATAGGATGTATAGAAATTGCCTTGACACAGATGAAAGTAGTTGATGGGATACACACCAAGGGGCGGATTTTAAAACCCCTGCGCGCGTAAATCCGGCAGGATTTACGTGCGCAGGGCCCTCGCGCACCGGCGCGCCTATTTTGCAGAGGCCGCCGGTGCGCGTAAAGCCCCGGGATGCGCGTAAGTCCCGGGGCTTTCGAAACGGGGAGGGAGGGGCGTGTCCGGGGGCGTTCCCGCGGCATTTCGGGGGTGGGCCCGGGGGCATGGCGCCGGCCCAGGGGCGTGGTCGAGGCCTCCGGACCACGCCCCTGGGACTGGAGGACGGAGCGGGGCTGCCGGCAACGCGCGCAAAGGTAAAGGGGGGTTTTAGATAGGGCTGGGGGGGTGGGTTAGGTAGGGGAAGGTGGGGGGAAGGCGAAGAAAAGTTCCCTCCTAGGCCGCTCTGAAATCAGAGCGGCCTCGGAGGGAACAGGCAGGCCGCGCTGGGCTCGGCGCGCGCAGGTTGCACAAATGTGCACCCCCTTGCACGCGCCGACCCCAGATTTTATAAGATACGTGCAGCTACACGCGTATCTTATAAAATCTGGTGTACTTTTGTTCGCGCCGATGGCGCGAACAAAAGTACCGGCGCACGTATTGTTTTAAAATCCGCCCCCAAGTGCACTTTTACCCATGGAAAAAGTCAGTTGGATCAGAGGCAAGATTTAATCGGGCAGGCAACATTAATGTGTTGCTTGGTTTTAGTATAAAATATTTTATTTATATTTAGAACAGAATATAACATCACAGCTTAACATATACATACCAATCTGTACTATCATAACAAAGTTAACAATAGACTAGCTAGCTACAGCAATGACAGTATATATTAGGATAAGAAAAGTAGTAAGAGTTCCCATATTTCTTTGAAACAGAAAAAATGGCCAGTATGGTCATACACTACGATTTCATAAGTACATAATAACATAAGATTTGCCATACTGGTTTAGACAAAAGGTCCATCAAGTCCAGTGTCCTGTTTCTAGGTTACAAGTCCCTGGCAGGATCCTAAAGGGTAGATAGTAGGGGTGTGCATTCGTTTTGACCGCATATGTAAAACGCAACTTTTTTTTTTTTTTAACTTAAAAAAGTGATGAGGCGAAAACGATCGCGATTTCCAACTTATTCAACATAGCTATGTTGAATAAGTTGGAAATCGCGATCGTTGATCCTAAATAAAAATTTAAACCCCTCACCCTCCTTAATCCCCCCCCCAAGTCTTACCAAAACTCCCGGGGAGTCAGGATGCCATTCCTGTATTCCTTTGCGAGGAGCACGTGACATCGGCGTCACGTCGGAGTGACGCGGACGTCACGTGATTCACCGCTTGGCCAAAAGTTCCGTTTGGGTCCAACGAGGGTCCCGGAGCGGACGCGCAGTGAATCACGTGACGTCCGCGTCACTCCGACGTGACGCCGACGTCACGTGCTCCTCGCAAAGGAATACAGGAATGGCGTCCTGACTCCCCGCTGGACCACCAGGGAGTTTTGGTAAGTCTTGGGGGGGATTAAGGAGGGTGAGGGGTTTAAATTTTTATTTAGGGAATCGATGCACGTATGGACATAGACTCAACTTATGGAATTCTACATATGTCCATATTGACCGAAATTGACCCCCCCTTTCGACTTATGGACTTATGAACATAAACTTTTTGTCTGCACATCCCTAGTAGATAGATTATATGCTGCTTATCCCAAGGATAAGCAGTAGATTTCTTTAACTCCACCTTAACAATAGTTTACTGACCTTTCCTCCAAGATCTTGGCCAAACCTTTTTTAAACATAGCTACACTGACAACCTTAATTTCACCCTCTAGCAATGAATTCCAGGGCTTAATTATGCTGTGAGTAAAAAAAAAAATATTTTCTCTTATTAGTTTTAAATGTATTACCTAGTAATTTCATTGTGTGTTCCCTGGTCACTGTACTTTTTGAAAGAGTAAGCAACCAATTCATGTTTACTTGTTCCACTCCATTCAATATTATATAGATCTCTATCATATCTCCCCTCAACCTTTTCTCCAAGCTGAAAAGTCTTAACCTCATTAGCCTTTCCTCATAGGAGAATCATTTCATTCCCTTTATCATTTTGGTCGCCCTTCTCTGAACCTTTTCTAAGTTTGCAATATCTTTTTTGAGATGTGATGACTAGAACTGTATACAGAGGTGTTAAGATATTCTCCGTTTTATTCTGTTTTATTTCTTTTCTAATAATTCTTTCCATTCTATTTGCTTTCTTGGCTTCTGGTGCATACTAGAGGTGATTTGGCCGCACCTTTCGGTTTGGCCTTCGTTATCAGCCCACCATGGGAAATTGTGTTTTCCCACAGTTCGGAACGATTTTTTTTGGCCGCCCCGAATTTCAAGGTTAACGCGCACTAACGGGGAATGTGCGCTAACTCTTAAAAACAAATTTTTCTGAAATGTTTGGAAAATCCACTTCATTTTTCAGGGTGACTGAACCAGGACAAATCCAGGACAAATCCTGGACGAATGCATATCCCTATTGCATACTAAGCAGATTTCTATATATTATCAATGATGATGCGTTGATCCTTTTCCTGAATGCTAATTCCAAATGTGGAACCTTGCATTGTATAGCTATAATTTGGATTATAAACAAACATAGTTCCACCACATATTCAAATCTAAAAACAATATTATTCTAATTTATATTCTCTATTTTGTGAAGCTTCACAATGGATTATATTTAGGTACTGTAGGTATTTCCTACCATCAGATGGTTTACAATGTAATGGTGTCATTCACTAAGCCATGTAGGCCATTTACCACATAGTAAATGGCTTAATGTGAGGATAACATGATGTATTTGAAATACCTCATATTATTCTGGCCACAATGCCAAACATATTCAAATTAGCTGATTAGCATGCTAATGCACGCTAATGAGTCCATTGCTATACTAAACTATTCAAATCAAATAGCACAGCTTTCCAAAAAAATTAGGTATATACAGGGATAAAAAATTAGTTATCATTTTTCAGTTATTTTTGGAACATTTTATTCTCCACTATTTTTGGTTTATGGAATGTTTGATTCATTTCATTTGTATAAAAAATCAAACATTAAAAAAAAAAAGACCCAAAATAAGGAAACCGGGCCTCCCAAGGCCTCCCATTCCATTACCTCCTGGAAAAAATCTGGGGTCGGGATCCCCCCATTCCCCACTTATCCAGACTGGTAAGGATCTGCTGTTGAGACCTAGGTCCATGCTGAAGTATGAGCCTTGCATAGGCCAAGGCTGTGGTAGGTTGCCAAGATCTTAGCCTCAGACTATGAAAGCTGATGCCTCAGCATTGGCCTAGGCCGGAGACTGATCCCAGGAATGATGCCATGGTTTAGCCTGTAGGCTGTGTCCCTATGCCATGGCCTTGACCCAGAACCAGGCCCAACGCTGAGAGCTGGCCCGGAGGTCAAGTCCTGACACCTGGGCCTTGGCCTAGGTCAGCACCCAGGCCCAAGCTTGACGCAGTGGCCTGGCTTGGAGGCTGGATCTTGATGCCTGGGCCTGGCCTGAAGGATGTGCCATTCGACTTTATCTCTATAAAACTCTGAAATACTAACTGAAGGTCCCTCCCAAAGCTATCATCATGATCATGGTTTATGTCAGGGGCCATTTACCAATATTGAAGATATGCTGTCGTATGACCAAACCTGGGAACTCTCAGGATTTCACCTTGAGACTCAGGGAATTTGCATCAGTTGCAGGGTTTCAGGGTAAACACTAGAAATCTCTGGGTATCTCTAAATATAGCTTAACCACTCCCCTTCCTCGTTAAGCCTGCAGAGAACAGGAGAAGTAGGGTGAGTCTGGAGCAGACACTGCAAGCAGAATGCTGGGAGAAACTGGAGAGGGGCTGCAACACACACACACAACTCAATCTGCAGCTGTGATTCCCGGTCCTGGTACTTATTCAGCCAAGGGTAGCATGAGGATGCATAAGTGATGGAGCTGTGACTTATAGGGGGCAGGAGCAAAGGGATTGCTGTGGTCAGGGAGAGAGGAAGGGGATTTATGCTGGGATCATCTCTGGTGGGGAGAAAAATGATGATGGTAGGAGGAAGAAAGAGAGAAAATGGGGAGGTAGAAGAAAGAGAGAAACTAGGGGAGGAAGGGAGACAGCTGTGGTAGTGGGGAGAGAGGAAGAGAAAAATAAATCATATTATTCCATTCTTCGCCACTCTGCCATCTGCTAATCAACAGCAATATCAGGGTGACCACAACTTAAAAGTTCCCAGGTACGCATATAACATATCACTGAAAACTCATTACAAATTTGCATAGAGCTTTATTAAGAGACTTGTGGACATTTTGAATCTATGACCTATCCTCCTTGATTATAGGAATGATTCAAGCCATTTAAGTGCCATGCCTTCGATGTCAATGTCCCTTAAGCATCAGATCCAGAGTTGGTGATCAACAGTATCAAAGGCAATTGAAAGAACATATCGGACAAGGCGGGTGTGACCATATTGATCCTCAAATAGGTGCATACTGTTGGTGATGGCCAACAGGACAAATTCCATATCATGGCTTTTTCTGAAGACAGTTTGGTAATGATGCAGGTTGTTGTACTCTTCTAGGATATCTTGAAGTTGAAGGTAAACCACGTTTCCTACTACCTTAGACAAGAAAGGGAGCCTTGAGATTTGGTGATAGTTGCCAATTATTTTTGGACTGGAGCCAGGCTTCTCTAGGATAGATTTGACTTTTTTTTTTAAGAAAGCAAGGCAGACAATCTTGAATTAGAATGGCATTTATTACACTGGTTAGCCAGGGGGATAGGTCTTGCTTCAGGTTACAGATAAATCTTGGTGGATAGGTTCTAATGGGATCATGGATTGGAAGATCTTCTCCACATTCTGGGGGAAAGAGTATCAACAGAAGGCCCAAATCTTGGTGGGTACTTTTTCCGCTTGGCAATTTTCAAAGGCAAAGTATGAAAAGTCTACAGGGTGTAAAGTCCACAGGGAAAAGTACCTTCAGACTTTGCAATAATTTGTATAGTTTTAAACATTGTCACAAAAGTAAATCAAATTGGCATATTCATATTTAAAAGTTGTTTTTCTATGAAAACATTTAAAAAATGTACAATTTTAGTCTAAATCATGCAAATCTTTTCTTTTGAAATGTTGTTTTTACAAATATTTTTCATTTGTCCATCATCAAGTAAACACACAAGTGAAACATTTTCTTTAATGGCTAATGCTTTACAGAAGAGAAAAAATGAACATCTTATAATTGGCATGACATTAGAAACTCGTGTACAAGCACAGTCAGCTTCCATCTCATCTTTGCTCCTACCTCTCTATAAAAGATAACACAATATTGCCCAGAGGAAGAAATAAAAGAAAATCCTCGTTAAAAGGTACATTAATGCAAAAAAAAAAAAAAAAAATTGGCTTTATTGGGCAGATGTGCAAAAAGGGGCGCTTAAGTAGTAAATGATAATTTACTTTTGAGGTATATTAAAAAGGTTTAATCTTACTGATCATGAGTTAAATTGGATGTTTTAATCAGTTAGTGAGTGCCAAAAATAATTATGCGAGACTGCTTAGTCTGCAGAATGTGTATACAAAGCATATAAATCCTTTTCTTCCCTAGGGATTTCTCAAAATAACATACAACTGAAAGACAAAAGTGATATCAAACTCATAAATTAACATTGCAAATGACCTAAAAATATAATAAATAACATGATTCCATCACTTTGAACACACTATATAGGGAAGAGTGTCCAACAAAAATATATTCATTAATCTTCTATATCCTTAACAAACTTTTTAAGAACATGTTTTTTCATATTCTTTTCACAGGTCAATTGAAGGTCATCTTATGCAGTCTCGAAAGAAGGCAGTGTAACTGTGTGAAATTCTGCTTTCTTTTCTAGTTTAAATGTTTGTGGATTAATCTAAAATATGACTGATTTAAACTTGAATATTTTCCAAAGTAAAATAAATATTTGCTGATAATTATTTTTTAAAACAAATATTTTACCAAGCTAAGCATTTTCCCCATAGACATAGAATGGGAGAAAAGCTGTAGTGAAACAGTTCCTATGATTCTGATATATTAAGGCTTTTCTCTCATTCTGGGGGTCATTTTTCAAATTGCGATGGGCTGTATTGCATGCCTTAGACCTAACACACGCGATAACACCCTAACCCTAAAATATGACTGATTTAAACTTGAATATTTTCGAAAGTAAAATAAATATTTGCTGATAATTATTTTTTAAAACAATTATTTTACCAAGCTAAGCATTTTCCCCATAGACATAGAATGGGAGAAAAGCTGTAGTGAAACAGTCCCTAAGATTCTGATATATTAAGGCTTTTCTCTCATTCTGGGGGTCATTTTTCAAATTGCGATGGGCTGTATTGTGTGCCTTAGACCTAACACACGCGATAACACCCTAACGCATGTGATAACAACCGCATTGTCACTTTAACATTTAAATGAGGGAAAGGGGCAGGGTTAGGGTGAGGTTTGGGCAGGGTAAATAAAATTTTTATGCCAGTACCACTACAGGTCATAATGTTTTACACATTATTGCCAGCAGTAGCGCCAGAAATAACAACACCTTTGCAGTGGTGCTATGGGGGCGATAGTGTGTGGCACAGCTTCAACTGCAGTGGGCAAAAACACACTTCTGCACTGCAGCCGGCTGCACACTATCATCTCCCTGTCTCTTTTCTGGATGCGGTTCATCATTCTGCTATATTTATAGTGGAATGATAAATCCTACAGTCTGTTTCTAAGGAAACAAACTTAGCTAATCAGGCCCTAATGGATCGATTTTAAAAGCATTGCTCACACAAAACCAGCCACAGATGCATGTATGCAGGCCTCACATGAGTAAAGCATGTCAAGAATAAGGAGGTCGAAAAGGGGCGAGGCATGGGCATTCCTTGAGGGGCCATGACTTACACGTATAAGTCCACATTTTAAAAAAGCTGACCATGGGGCACATCAGCTTATTATCTGCGTAACATTACTTCTGGTTCTGATGAGGAGCAAATTTTTCTGCTCATGCATTGATACACACATTTATGGGTATCTCTCCACTCGTGCACTGATACACACATATATGGATGTACGTGCATTCCTTTTAAATTTACCATTAGTCTATTTATTGGTAACAGCCATAGAAAGATTGAAAGCCATATACTTAAATCACATGTATGGGATCAAGCATCCATGAACTAGCCATTTCTTATGTCCAATTCTCTTTTGGATATGGACACTCTACATCTTCAAGGAACAGATGGGAGGTTTCATATCTGGCCAAATCTTTCTCCCAAAACTCAAGGAATGAATGCTTAAAATATCTCAAAATACTTGAGTTGGTATGTAAAGTGAAACTTTGATTTTGAGAATTGATCATATTGAACCTTTTGGAAGATCAATAATTTATTTAGTTGGCTTTCAATGAGGCACTATTGCACAGTAGTTCTAAATAGCCTTCATATAGATTAGCAAATAAAGGGGGGTCATTTTCCAAAAGTATCGCACGGGAAAAGGAACTTTTCGCATGTGATACCTAGATTGGGGTGGGTTCTGGGTAGCGTCCGCACCAGAAGGGGAGGAGTCGGGGTGGCACAAGGGTGGACGCCATGAAGACATCGCTGATGGCGAAAAGGTAAGGAGCCTTATCGCCATCTGTAACACGGCCAATAGCGCCACCTTTCACGGTGGCGCTATTGGTTTGTGAAAGCCAGCAGTGATAGCACCGCGGTGGTGCAATTGCTGCCGGCTTTCACAGGCCCGCCCCCCCGCTTCACCCCCCTGCCCCCCGTTACCACCAGATTTTCTAAGAATCCAGGCCAAACTGTCAATATATATATAAAGCAGATCGATATATACACCAGAGCATAATATACATTGTGAAAGAGAGCCAAGAATGAGATTTTCTGAAATCAAAAGAGTTTACTCTATTAGGCCTGGATTTTCTAAGGTCATAGACCTTAGAAAATCTGGCGGTAATGGGGGGCGGGGGGGCAGGCCTGTGAAAGCCGGCAGCCATTGCACCACTGCGGCGAGCTGGCTGCCGGCTTTCGCACCAAATAACTACACCATAAAAGATGTTGTTATTTGGCGCAAAACTGGCAGCAATAAGGGTCCTTACCTTTCGCCGCCAGCGATGTCTCTGCAGAGTCAGCCCCGGTGCCACCACGACTCCTCCTCTTCTAGGGCCGACTCCGCCCCGACTCTGCCCCGACTCCACCCCGACTCCACCCCCATTTAGTGATCGCATGTGAAAAGTCCCTTTTCGCGTGCGATCGCTTTTGAAAATGACCCCCTTAGTTACTTAGGGGTAGATTTTAAGAGGTGCGCGAACAGCCTACTTTTGCTTGCGCATCAGACTCAAGCAAAAGTACGCTGGATTTTAGTAGATACGCGCGGAGCCGCGCGTATCCACTAAAATCCTGGATCGGCGCGCGCAAGGCTATCGATTTTGTATAGCCTGCGCGCGCCGAGCCGCGCTGCCTCCCCCTGTTCCCTCCAAGGCCGCTCCGAAATCGGAGCGGCCGAGGAGGGAACTTTCCTTTGCCCTCCCCTCACCTTACCCTCCCTTCCCCTACCTAACCCACCCACCCGGCCCTGTCTACACCCCCCCCTTACCTTTGTCGGGGGATTTACGCCTCCCGGAGGGAGACGTAAATCCCCGCGCGCCAGCGGGCCTGCTGCGCGCCGGGCCGCGACCTGGGGGCGGGTACGGAGGGCGCGGCCACGCCCCCGGGCCGTAGCCACGCCCCGTACCCGCCCCCAAAACGCGGCCGACACGCCCCCGAAACGCCGCGTCGACCGGGCCCGCCCCCCGACACGCCCCCGACACGCCCCCCTCAGAAAACCCTGGGACGTACGCGAGTCCCGGGGTTCTGCGCGCGCCGGTGAGCCTATGTAAAATAGGCTCACCGGCGCGCAGGGCCCTGCTCGCGTAAATCCGCCCGGTTTTGGGCGGATTTACGCGAGCAGGGCTCTGAAAATCCGCCCCTTAGGTCATAAGTTTTTGAAGATCTGTGAAGATTAGACCACATAGTTGTCATCAGTGTAGATCATAATTAAGTAGAACTATTGATCATGATCAAGAACATAATGACTCATCTCTGTTGCCTTGAGGTATACGTACACATTTTACAATATTCAGTTGATATGATATTAAGTTTGGCAGATAGAATATTTTCCGCCCTTTATAGAGGGATTTTTCTCAAATAAAAGCACTAACTGAATACATGGGATCTCAGATTTCTTTAGTGTAATCTTGTGATTTATCCTATCAAATACTTTTGAAACATAACTCAGAATAATATTTATGATTTTATTCCCAGTAGCCACCAAAGAGATTTGGGTTAAGCGTGTGAAACCGAAAAATATTTCATTTGTGCTGTTTGGGGATTGTTTAGGATTTTTGCCCCATTTTATTTTAGAGGACACTAAAACCCATTTAGTGTGTGTTAACTGGAATTAATGCACACTAAATCATTTTACCATGTGTTGATTTTTTTTAGCACACACTAATATGATTAGCATTTGCTAAAATGACAGTGCACCTCTAGTTTGGGTAACTGATGATTAAAATGTTAACATCTATATTAATGTTGTTAAGTAGTAGAATCCCAGGTAACAACACCATAATAAAATACCATATAGGCTTCCTTTATCCTACCCTCTATGTGAACTTGACATAGACCCTTTAAACTTTTCTGCAACGCTACACTTGTTGATATGTGCAGGGCTCTCATTCTGTACTAATCATCTGGAGAATAATATTCAACACCACTTAGCTGAATAAGTTCTGATTTATCTGACTAAGCATTTTAAATATTTGGCCATGATCAGCAGCCATCACAACCAGATAAATACTTATCCAGCTAGGTATTAATCTGGCTAAGTGGTGAGAGGGGAATGGTCATAATGGCGAGGAGCTGACTTAGGCCTGGATTTATCAAAATGCGATAAGTATCGCATGCAATTGCGGCATGGTTTATGCTGATTTACAGTTTATCGCAATTTTCACTATTTACCTATGTGAAGAGCTAAGTTAGTGCACATTGCGCTAACCTTTTCAGACTGTGCGATAAGTGCCAGACCTGATGTATTTCCTGTATTCAACCAATGGGGGACAAGAAAGAGAAAGAGAAAGAGAGAGAGAGAGAGAGAGAGAGAGTGAGAGAGAGAGAACCTAGCCATAGTACCCTCTCCCTAGATAGGTATTTGTATCCCTATGGGAGGCCCACCTAGTAACTCGAGATGAGGTTTAGGTATAAGTGTAGGGGGTTAGGGGCTACTTTGACATTCAATATGAGTCATACGAACAGAACAGTGGTCTCTTGTGAAGGTCTGAGGACCGACGGAGAGAGGAAACTCACTCCAAGATGAGATTGCTGCAATGTTCTCTCCACCTAGCTTGATGTTACCCAGGTAGAGAGTCCATCAAGCTAGGTTAAGAGAACATTGCATAAATCTCATCTTGGAGTGAGTTTCCTCTCTCTGTCGGTCCTCAGATCTTCACAAGAGACCACTGTTCTGTTCGTTCGTCTCATATTGAATGTCAAAGTGGCCCCTAACCCCCTACACTTATACCTAAACCTCATCTCGAGTTACTAGGTGGGCCTCCCATAGAGATACAAATACCTATTTAGGGAGAGGGTACTATAGCTAGGCACCCTCTCTCTCTCTCTACTCAAACAGGCCTTTCAGGAGACATCACCAAATGCAATAAAACCTTACCACCTGGTAACACAAGCTATTGCATGGCTTAATGCTATTCAAAAAGGTGTAGTTAAAATCAGTGTGAAGTCTGTGCGATAGCATTTCACATACCTAGCCCACTCCTCCTCTTTTCCAAATTTGCATCGCACCATGTGATATGGTGCTATCGCATGCGTTAATGGGGCTTTTTGCATGCGATAGGCCCTTAACGCATGTGAAAACGCCTTAGCGCATTTTGATAAATGACCCCCTTAGGGAGGTAGGTTATCTAGCTAAATCCAGAGATAGCCGGATAACTCATCCAGCTAATTCTGGTCGCTCTTAGATATCTTCTGAAGTTAGCCAGGTAAACGTATCTAGCTAACTTTAAGATAGCTGGATGAATTCAGCAGTGTGGCTGCGCTACAGAATATATAGGATAAGTTAGCCAGATACTTAGCCAGCCTTTGCCTCATTCTTAACAACAACAAAACTGAGATCCTAATCATCAATCAAGACATCAACATCAAACTTCTAAACCCAGCTGACCTACTCAACTCATCCACTCCCATATTAAATCACTCACCACATGTTCGAGATCTAGGTATCATGCTAGACAATCAGCTCAATTTTAAAAAATTCATAAGCACAACCACCAAAGACTGTTTTTATAAGTTACAAGTCTTAAAAAAATTGAAGCCTCTTCTTTATTTCAACGATTTTCGGATGGTCCTACAAGCCATTATTCTATCAAAAGTCGACTATTGCAATTCGCTTCTCTTTGGCCTTCCATATTCATCCATCAAACCCCTCCAAATGCTACAGAACTCTGCAGCCAGAATCCTTACCAATACGAATAAAAGAGATCACATCACCCCCATTCTCAAGCTCCTCCACTGGCTGCCTATAAAGCAAAGGATCCTATATAAAGTACTCACCGTAATTCATAAATCCATTCACAATATCTCTCCTCTTCAATTATGTAACCAACTACGCCCTCACTCCTCCTCTAGACCCATCAGAGGAGCATATAAAGGCACACTCTATGTACCTTCAACAAAATCCTCGCATCATAAACGTGCCATATCTACAGCAGGCCCCATTCAATGGAATGCGCTCCCACCAGACATTCGGCTTGAGTTCTGCCACTCTTCATTCAAAAAAAAACTTAAAACCTGGCTCTTTAGCCAAGCTTTTCCAGGACCATGATCATCATTTTTTCCCCTCCAACCAGCAAGAACATATCTTCTTCACAAACCCCCATTTTCCATACCACTACCTACTTCGGTATCTAATCTCTTGCTGCAGGACACTTGAGACTTTCTCACTTATACGTTATAATTTTTATGCTCAATAAGACCTTTCAACTTAATTGTTTAAGTCTTTTTTTTTTTTTTTTTTTCTCCTTTATCTTTTGGTCATCAATGTTACAACGTTATTGTTAAATTTTGAACTTATGTACACTGTTCCAAGTTTCATAACCTTGTTCTATGTAATGCCTTTTGGCAATTTTCATGTTCTGTTTCAATGTAAACCGATGTGATCTTTATTTCATATAGGAACACCGGTATATAAAAATCTAAAAATAAATAAAAAATAAATACGTTTATCTGGCTAACTAGCTGAGCTGCACAGTGGCTGAATATGGATCTCATGGTTTTAATGTTTTCCTAACTAATGAAGAGTATGGCAGAAATATGATTTGTGAGGTTGATTGTCCATCGGCATGATTTTTCTAATTCATTCAATTTTTACTGCAGGGCAAATATTAGGATTTGGAGAGTATACACTGGAAAATCTTTCTGTCTACCTCCACAAGTACATTTCTGTCTTTTTTTAAATATTTGTTCTTGAAATACAGAGGTATAGCAGATCTGATATATTTTTTTGGGGGGGAGCATAGTTAACATTAGTGAGTACTGTACTAGACCCCTACCACCACCATTCCTTGCCCCATCTTATATAGATTTTCATAGTTGGAACTATAAAACTCTTTGATTTCTGGCAATAATCTGTATCGTCTGCCTTTTTACTATTTCCTTGCCCTATTGTTTCTCACACTTCCTCTGTGGTTATGGCACAGAGTAATTATGTAAACAAGCTTACATCCTGGCCAGACATTCCTGAACTTTGAAGATGCTGAGAGGAGAAGGGATAATTACCTGAAAAAAGTAAATGGAAAGAATTTGAGGGCCTCAAACATTTACATGTAGAGAGTGATAGGTCTCTACAAACAAATTTGTCCCTAGCTTAAGTTCTAGGCTAGGATTTTAGGAGGAGAGAGTAGTTTATAGTAGGGATGTGCAGACCAAAAGTTTATGTTCATAAGTCCATAAGTCGAAAGGGGGGGTCATTTGCGTTCAATATGGACATATGGAGAATTCCATAAGTTGAGTCTATGTCCATATGTGCAAATAAAAATTTAAACCCCTCACCCTCCTTAATCCCCCCCCCCCCAAGACTTACCAAAACTCCCTGGTGGTCCAGCGGGGTCAGGACGCCATTTCTGAACTCCTTTGCAAGGAGCACGTCACGTCGGCGTCACGTCGGAGTGACGCGGCGTCACGTGATTCCCGGTGCGTTTGCTCCAGGACTCTCGTTTGACCCAAAAGGAACTTTTGGCCAGCTTGGGGGTGTCAGGAGGCCCCCCCAAGTTGGCCAAAAGTTCCTTTTGGGTCGAACGAGGGTCCCGGAGCGAACCCGTGGGGAATCACGTGACGTCGGCGCCACGTCGGAGTGACGCGGCGTCACGTGATTCCCCGCGGGTTCGCTCCGGGACCCTCGTTCGACCCAAAAGGAACTTTTGGCCAGCTTGGGGGGGCCTCCTGACACCCCCAAGCTGGCCAAAAGTTCCTTTTGGGTCAAACGAGGGTCCCGGAGCAAACCCACGGGGAATCACGTGACGCCGCGTCACTCCGATGTGGCGCCGACGTCACGTGCTCCTCGCAAAGGAATTCAGAAATGGCATCCTGACTCCTCATTGGACCACCAGGGAGTTGTGGTAAGTCTTTGGGGGGGGATTAAGGAAGGTGAGGGGTTTAAATTTTTATTTTGGATCAACAATCGCGATTTCCAACGTATTCAACATAGCTATGTTGAATAAGTTGGAAATCTGATCGTTTTCGCCTCATCACTTTTTTAAGTTAAAAAAAAAAAAGTAGCGTTTTACATTTAAGTTCAAAACGAATGCACACCCCTAGTTTATAGATCATCCCTGTAGGCAGCTAGGCACCCCTACAGAGACTTATCTGGATTGATCAGCAGTTTGTTATAAAAACAGGTAGTGCATGTGGAGAAGCATAGTATTTTGAGTTGCAGTTTTGAGTATCAGGAGAGTTTGTTGAGTGTTCCCCATTTGTTTGGGCCCCACAGCCTGATACAGGGGAAGTGGTGCATTTGTAATAGTTTTGGAGAAGAAAGATAGCTGCAGATGAGATGTCCCAAAATGGGCCTTCAACCTGGAACTAAGGAATGAGACTCTGCCCTGATCAGTACACCCCAGTTCTGAAAGGAATTGTTTTGGAAGAGTGGAATAGGAGTTGGAGAGAACAGTTTGTGGGTTTGTTTGGTTTTTTTCTTAGAGTGTTGCCTTTTGGGATCCTGCTCCTGCCTGAGGAGGATTTGTCACATCTGTCTTGGGAGGTCAGGATAAGGTGCTGTCAATTTTTCCACTCAGCTAAGGAGAGATAGCAGTGACCTAACAGAAGAAGAGAGAAGTATTTTGCAGAGTTTTGTTCTGGTTGTTTTGGGAAGAATTATTTTGCCACCAGTTCCTGCCCACTGAGGAGAAGAGATTTTGGGTATTGAACACTTTTTGGAACTTTCTACCACCAGAAGTCCATCTTTTACCATAGGAGAAAGAGATAGGAGATCCCAGCCCCTCTAGCATCCCATTGTCTGTCACTCAGGAGTATTGGATCTTTACCTAGTGCATGCCATCCTAAAGGACACTGACTTGGCTGATAAATCTAAGGAACAAGTACCTTTTGACTGTTTATTTTTCTGTGATGATAAACTGGAGAATTTTGATGTGAATTGGACTTCAAATATTTTTGACTGCAGAACACCACACCAGAGTGTCCAGTGTCTTCTTTCAGAGTCAGAGGTGCTCAAAAGAAAGGACATCCAAATAATGATTATAGCTGAGACAGCAACCAAATAGAGACTAAAAGTCTTTGTGTTGGTGCCCACCCCGTGAGCCTAGGGCCCTGGATGTTAATGTTCCTCCCTTTTGGAATGAACCCCAGCACTCTGGGGCAAGTAGACTGTGTTTCTATAAGAAGAGGGGCATCTGGGAGTACAAGTAGCCCCAGGGACAACAGTGTGCAGATTCCGCAGAGGGGATTACACAAGATATGCATGAATAGGAATCCAAGGACATCCATGGGGGTGAATTTAAATAGTGGCAAAGAGAAGAGAGATGTTTTACAACTGTTGTGCAGTTTGGGAGGACTCAGCGAAAAACCGCTAAGGTGCACAAGATGGCCGTTACTCCCACTGTGGGATGGCTCAGTGGAAGAAATTGTGCCAGAAGAGGTAGAAGAAGATAATCATGTGCAGGCATGGATGTCACCCAGCCCATGATCATTATTCAGCCATTCAGGATCTATAAAGCAGCATGAGCAAAGGGCACAGCTAACTTAGCACAAGGAGAGCAGGAGTCTGAGCATGTATAGTATGGAACAACTCATTAGACAGAGAGGAGAAGCCAGCCAAGTTGAGGAAAGTTGTTTGAGTACTGAGATGAAGAAAGTCATGTCCAAATCCTTGCCATCTAGAGTGGAAGATGGTAACCTGTCATCATGCCCCAAAGAGGGTAGGAGCTTAGCGGTTGGAGCCTCCCAGCCTCATCATGTATTTTATTTTTGAAGATGTTACTCTCTGTACACACCCCGCCAGAAAGTTGTCCCCTAATTATTTGCAGTGAGGTAGATATTTGCTGAATCTCCTTTCAGGACTCTCATGGAGGAGCTAAAGACCTATGAGCCTAACTCTACTTCTTAGGTGAAGCAAGCACCAGTGAAAGTACCCACAGCATAAGATGTTTGATTAGCTAAGATGTATCCTGATTTTTTCCAGAAGGAACGGCTGCACTCTTTGGAGAAGGCTTCCCCAGACATAAAAGACAAGGGCTGAAGACCTGGGAGCTTTAATCTCCTCCCTAGATTGAGCAAGCACCAGTGACAGTGATCAGCTGTTACTGAGAGATTTTTACAGAAAGCAAGTATTTGCATATTTTTTGTGGAGAGTTTTTTTAACCACCCCTCCCCACTAGGGTTCCAGGGCTAGGATAGCCTGGTTACCATTTTCTAGAGACATTTCCTGCTTGATAAAGTCACTGTCACCAAGACTAAGGAGAAGGATCAAGATCCTGGAGTTTCCCAACCGGATTTCTGCCCTCTGGGATAAGAACAGGCTGGGTGAATGTTAATAAACTGATTTCAGCTATGACATTTAGTGTTTGAGGGGACCCCTCCAAAAGGAATCCCATTTGGCTGCTGGGAAAGCTTTGTGCAATTTAAAATCACCTTGGGAAGCTTTACCCAGATACCTGAGATAAGGGATATTAATCCAGAAGAAGAAAATTAACTGTACATCAGTCAACTGTTGCGGAGCACGCTCATCGGGACTGAGCTTATGGCCTTCAGGTACTGTTATGAAGCACACCCTCAAGCCCAGTCAGGAGCTCAGAAGCGCAATCCATCTGGAGAGGAATGTGAGCCCTTGATCCACGGCCTTACTCAGGAAGGAGCCCCAAGACACACCATGGGAGGTGAGCTGGTACCACACAGATGGAGCAGGAACAAGGCTGGAGTGAAGGCAAGGAGTGGATTATCCGGAACAGGAACAGGCTGAAGATACTGACCCTCCACTGGACCTGCATGCTACAAGAAGACCAACAACGCAATGGTGGTCAACAAACAGTCCTCCGACCATTCCAAGCCCTTTCGGACCTGCCACTGGGTAACGGCAAGAAGCGGCAAGCCGGACAGAGACCAGGAAAAACATGGATACTTGGACGAAGACTCAGTGAAGACGAAGGTACTTGGACGAAGGCTCAGTTGAAGACGTAGGTACTTGGACGAAGACTCAGGATCAAGGTACAGGAGTCAAAGACTCAGGTTCAAGGTTCAAGATCAAGTCAAGTGCTAGGTTGAGGCTGCGACACAGCGCACCCTACACAGCCCACCCACGGGACTGGTTGCGGACCATGCTGAATGCGGGGCAGACTCTAGACGAGATAATGAAGCAAGTGAGAAGGACATGTCCCAGAAACTGAGAGGTCTGCACAGGGGTGTGCCCTACATAGCCACTTGTTTATTTATTTATTTTATTTATTTAACATTTTTATATACCGACATTCATGAAAAAAGATCATATCATATCGGTTTACAAGGAACAAAGAAATAACATAATCTAGTGGAAGTTTAAAGTTACAATAAACCAGGGGTATGTAACTGGGGAGGAAGAGCATAGAGGGGACAGATAACTCATGAACTAATTACAACAAAGAGAAAGTAAGTGCAAGAGAGTCATGATCTTATCTAGATATGGCTGATGCTATGTGTCTGTTGTTAGCCCTGGTTAGGGAAGGCTTGTCTGAACAGTCACATCTTAAGATTTTTTTTGAAAGCCTGTAGGCAGGGTTCCAGTCTAAGATCTGGAGGTAAGGCATTCCAGATGGTGGGACCAGCTAACAAGAAGGCCCGGTCCCTGGTAGATGAAAAATGGGCGGCTTTGAAGGAGTGGGCATATAGAGATCCCTTGTAAGCTTCCCTGACAGGTCTGGAAGAGTGGTGCAGTTTAAGTGAGATTTGTAGGTCAAGCGGGACCAGGTAATGAATGGTTTTATGGATGATGGTGAGTGATTTGAAAAGAATTCTGTAGCTTATAGGGAGCCAATGCAAATCTTTGTGGCTGGTCGCGGACCACGCTTTGTCGATGCAGGTACCAAACAGAGTCCAACACATGGTCAGAGCAGACACAAGGAATCCGAGGGCTTCAAGCAAGGATTCAGGACCAAGACAAGACTTGGCTTCAAGTAAGGATTACCCTCCGGAGGCTTGCGCTGTGAATGAGGAAGGGTGAACATCAAGGAACCAAAGGTACAGGACATCAAGGCTGGATTACGGGACATCACGGATGTCAAGACTGGATCACGGATCATCACAGACATCAGGACTGGATCACGGAACACCAGGAACATCAGGAACATGGACATCAGGAACATTAGGGCTGCATTGCAAACATCAGGAACATCAGGAAAAATCCCAAACTACAGACGAAGGAATTCCAATGAGGGACGAGACCAAGACATCAAGACGAGGAGACCAGAAACATCTGGATCAGGAACATGAAGAACACTGAACATGAAGCCATCTACACAAAGAAGACCACGGAGAACCTGGACAAGCAGACAGAACACAATGATGTGCAAGCTGATCCGAAGGCCTTGACTGACTGAAGATGAGCCCTTATATAGGGCTGAACTAGGCGAGGACTGATGACCTCATCAACAAGGGCTTTGGGCTTTTCCTGCCTCTGGCCCTTTAAATAGACTGAAGAGGCATGCACCTAGAGGAGGGCCCAGAGTGAAGCAGGACCATGGACAGTGGTGTCGGCATCCTCTGCTGCGCAGGCAGAGGAGCAGGCAGGCAAGCAGGCAGGCATCGGGGAGGCCTCCAGGCCGCAAGATGATGTCGGAGCAGCAGCGGCTTCCCCCCACCACTCACGGAAGATCTCGGTGGTGGCTCCATGCTGTGATAGTGGTATTTCGGTGGTGGCACGAGCAGGGCCGCGATGGCTTGGACTTGTCGGTGCACTTGTCGCATGAGGTGGGTCCCAGCAGTGTGGCAATTTGGGCTGCGAAGGAACAGCAGTCTCAGTGGCTCCCTGCCGTGGAAAGGCAGTGCGGTGTTGGGCAGAATGTCGGCGGTGAGTAGGGTAAGTTAGATGGAGAGGCCTGCTCATGGGATGGCTCCGCAAGCAGGATTCGTAACAGTACCCCCTCCTCAAAGCCCCTCTTTAACCTCTTCTCAATGGCTGAAGGCGAGAAGGCATATCTTCTATACCAGCTGGGGAACTTGGGGGTCCAAACACAAGGATTTTCAAGGCTTGGAAGGAGATGAAGCGATGAAGCGAAGCAACATACTGAATGTAGACAGACAAATAAACTCAAAGACGACATGACCCCGGTTGAACTGGAGGCACAGAAGTAGCACTGGCATCTTAAAGAATAGTCCAGTAGCATTATAATTAAAATTAAGACGAAAATGAGGAACATCTCCACCACATCTTCTTCTTGAAAGCAATAACCAATAGTGGTTTAAGGCATCGGTGTTGGAATCTTAGATGCAAGGATGGCACTCCGGAATATATTGGACAAACTTGCAAGTGACAACTGTTTTAAATAAGCAGTGGTGACAGGAGGACTCTAATGGAGGTCTACTGACATGACTTAGTTGATGGAGAGTTGATCCTGGAGGCAACTTGCCTTATGGGGATGGAGGATTCCAGACTGCAGACTGCAAGAGTGAGAAAGCTCAAGATTACTGCTTCCAGGCTTGCAAGGTCAGATGAGAGAAGTCTCTACAGTTTAGTACGAGAATGTTGTATCTTGGGAATTCTAGGAGCTACTACAAACTCTCATAAGATAGTGAAATAGAGGTTCCTATGGACGGAGTCAAGAAATCAGTTGAGATGGATGGAGAGAGAGATGCACAGGGTTACCGAACCCAAACTCTTGTAAAGCCAGATGAATTAGAAAAAGTCTCTTTGAAAGGTTAAGAAGGAATTGCCTTTAAGGAATGGCCCACTTGTTACATGGGCTCTCATACCATGATAAAGTCCATAGGGCATCTAGATGGTCAACAGAACAACATGCCCAGTTTACAACAACAAGGGATGCTTTCTTGAATAGGATCTTCCAGAATGGCTTGATAGAAGGACAGTTTGAAGGTTAGCGAAAGCTACTCATTCTTAAAGATCCATCCTTAGATGGAACAGGGGGTCCTTCCTGATGGAACTTGAGCTGAAGGACAATACAGGCTTTTCATAGAAGCCTGAAGGTAGGAATCATGGACCATGCTGGAATCGAGGAAAAGAGACAAGGTAATAGGAAGTCTGGAGTTAGAAGCTGGAGCTCCCATTAGTGCAGAGCAGTGTCAGGATAATAGCTGTGAATAGTCCCATGATGAGCACCGAGCTGAAGAGAGCATGGATGAGCCACGTCAAGGGTGCAGGCACCTCCTGCAGGTCGTATGAACCCAAGGACCTGGAGTCATTGAAGAATCTTAATTCAACTAGGTATACCCTACTTGAAGCGTGATGAATCTTGAAGAAGAAACAAAGTTAGGTGACTGATGTAGAAACCTGGGTGCAGGCGCCTTCTACCGGTCGTGTAGAACCCAGGATGGAACACCACATCTCTGTGGGACTAAACAGAGATGGTCTCTGGAACTAGTGCAGGCACCTCCTGCTGGTCGAAAAGGAGTTCCAGGGCTGGACCAGTTTTAAAAAACTGGATGCAGGCGCCTCCTGCGGGTCGAGAAAATCTGGACATACTCAAAAATAAAGGCAAACAGAAACAATTTTTAACCAAGCAAAAGAGTCCAGGAAATTTGAAGCAAACATTCTGGGCAAAAGGTCAGGTTATCAAAAAGTCTAGGAAACTTAAGCTCACAGGCACAGCTCACCGAGCTCATGGCCTTTGGAACCTGTTGTGGAAATCGCTCATCGGGACCGAGCTTATGGCCTTTGGGTACTGTTATGAAGCGTACCCTCAGGCCCGGTCAGGAGCTTGGAGGCACGATGCATCTGGAAAGGAATGTGAACCCTTGAACCAAGGCCTGACTCAGGGAGGAGCCCCAAGACACACCACGGGAGGTGAGCTGGTACAGGCACGGATGGAGCAGGAACAAGGCTAGAGTGAAGGCAAGGAGTGGATTATCCAGAACAGGAACAGGCTGAAGATCCTGACCTTCCACCAGACCTGCATGCTACAAGAAGACCAACAACACAAAGGTGGTCGATGAACAGTCCTCTGACCATTCCAAGCCCTTTCAGATCTGCTGCTGGGTAACGGCAAGAAGCGGCAGGCTGGACAGAGGCCAGGGAAGACCTGGATACTTGGACGAAGACTCAGGTGAAGACGAAGGTACATGGACGAAGACTCAGGTGAAGACGTAGGTACTTGGACAAAGATTAGGATCAAGGTTCAGGAGACGAAGACTCAGGTTCAAGGTCCAAGATCAAGTCAAGTGCTAGGTTGAGGCTGTGATGCAGCGCGCCCTATACAGCCCACCCGCGGGACTGGTAGCGGATCATGCTGAATGCGGGGCAGACTCTAGATGAGATAATGGAGCAAGTGAGAAGGACATGTCCCAGAAACTGAGAGGCCTGCACAGGACGTGCCCTACACAGCCACTTGTGTCTGGTCGCGGACCATGCTTTGTTGATGCAGGTACCAGAGTCCAACACATGGACAGAGCAGACACTAGGAATCTGAGGGCCTGCAAAGTTCAAAACACAGGACCAAGACAGGACTTGGCTTCAAGCAAGGATTCAGGACCAAGACAAGACTTGGTTTCAAGCAAGGATTACCCTCCGGAGGCTTGCGCTGCGAATGAGGAAAGGTGGACATCAAGGAACCAAAGGTACAGGACATCAAGGCTGGATCACGGGACATCACGGTCATCAGGACTGGATCACGGTACATCATGGATGTCAGGACTGGATCATGGAACATCATGGACATCAGGACTGGATCATGGAACATCAGTAACATGGTAATCAGGAACATCAGGGCTGGACTGCAAACATCAGGAACATCAGGAAACATCCCAAACTAAAGATGAAGGAATTCTGATAAGGGACGAGACCAAGACATCAAGACAAGGAGACCATAAACATCAGGATCAGGAACATGAAGAACACTAAACACAAAGCCATCTATGCAATGAAGACCATGGAGAGCCTGGACCAGCAGACAGAACACAACGATGTGCAAGCTGATCCGAAAGCCTCGAGTGACTGGCGATGAGCCCTTATTTAGGGCTGAACTAGGTGAGGACTGATGACATCATCGACAAGGGCCATAGGCTTTTTCCACCTCTGGCCCTTTAAATAGACTGAAGAGGCACTCGCCGGCACCTAGAGGAGGGAACAGAGTGAAGCAGGACCACGGACAGTGGCATCGGCATCCTCTGCTGCGCAGGCAGAGGAGAAGGCAAGCAGGCAGGCATTGGGGCGGCCTCCAGGCTGCAAGATGATGTCGGAATGGCAGTGGCTTCCCCTCTCCACTCAGGGAAGATCTCAGAGGCGGCTCCATGCCACAAGAGCGGTATTTCGGCGGTGGCACGAGCAGGGCCGTGAAGACATGGACTTGTCGGCGGCACATGCTGCATGAGGTGGGTCCCAGCAGCGCAGCCATTCAGGCCGTGAAGGAGCAGCAGTCTCAGCTGCTCCCTGCCGCGGAAAAGCAGTGCGGCGTTGGACAGAATGGCGGCGGTGAGTAGGGTAAGTTAGGTGGACAGGCCTGCTCGCGGGATGGCTTCACGAGCAGGATTCGTTACATCAACTTAACTTCATATTTATGAAAAAATGGACTTTAATTTAATTGTTAAAAAATCAGTAAACATTTAATTTAACATCCAGTGCTTTGTCCTGCCTGGTTTGTCCCAGCATCTCACCTCTTGAGATGTAGCAGCTAATACCACACAGGGAGAAACGTACCATTGCCTGGGCCATAAGCAAGAGCTTCCCCCCACAAACAGGATCCACCCTTGGGACAGAGAGTCAAGGTTGGGAGGAGTGCTGGCCAGATGCATACACCGAAGAGTAAAAATAAGTTTGTTTGCAAGGATTATGCAAGACTATGTTTATCAAGGAAATTGCATAGTTGGCAGGTCTGATGCAGATACATGAAGGAGGACCTAACAATTTTTTATTCCATTGTGAAATGTTGGTTTAGTTGAAGTCTTAGACTTGATATTGATTCTTTAGAATGTAAGGGTAGAAGTGCTAGTGAGGGAAGTGATTGTAGGGGTTGATCATGGTGGCTGAGCCAGAGCAATTCTCATTTAGATGATTTTAGTCTGAGTTTGTGTTTGTAAGCCATTGGGCTACTGCAGTATGACAGTTACTAAGATTGCTAAGAACATATGAACATAAGAAATTGCCAGGCTGGGTCAGACCAAGGGTCCATCAAGCCCAGCATCCTGTTTCCAACAGAGGCCAAAACCAGGCCACAAGAACCTGGCAATTACCCAAACACTAAGAAGATCCCATGCTACTGATGCAATTAATAGCAGTGGCTATTCCCTAAGTAAAATTGATTATTAGCCATTAATGGACTTCTCCTCCAAGAACTTATCCAAACCTTTTTTGAACCCAGCTACACTAACTGCACTAACCACATCCTCTGGCAACAAATTCCAGAGCTTTATTGTGCATTGAGTGAAAAAGATTTTTCTCCGATTAGTCTTAAATGTGCTACTTGCTAACTTCATGGAATGCCCCCTAGTCCTTCTATTATTCGAAAGTGTAAATAACCAAGCCACATCTACTCATTCAAGACTTCTCATGATCTTAAAGACCTCTATCATATCCCCCCTCACCTGTCTCTTCTCCAAGCTGAACAGCCCTAACCTCTTCAGCCTTTCCTCATAGGGGAGCTGTTCCATCCCCTTTATCATTTTGGTTGCCCTTCTCTGTACCTTCTCCATCGCAACTATATCTTTTTGAGATGCGGCGACCAGAATTGTACACAGTATTCCAGGTGCGGTCTCACCATGGAGCGATACAGAGGCATTATGACATTTCCCGTTCTATTAACCATTCTTTTCATAATAATTCCTAACATTCTGTTTGCTTAATGCTATTCCCCTTAACTTTGATGCTGATGTGGAGCTGCAAATGACTTCACAAATGTGATTTTTCCATGTTAAAACAGCAAATTGTGTGCATGCTATTTGATGTTTCAATGCAAGAACTTCTGCATTGGTGAAATTGCAAAATATATGCTAATTCACCATATGAGCTCATAAATCATGTAAATGAGCTCATTAGCATTTCTTCAGGCACAACATTTAGCAAAAGTTGAATTCTGTACCAAACATTACAACTTATTATTAAAATGAGCCAGCACCATATAAAAATCTTTTTAAAGTATTGGCTCATTTCTGTGAGTTCCGTTGCAGCTTAGCACATAAAGGGTTATTATCTTTTAAGACCCATGCATATATTTTACAACCCTTATAAAGCACAATATTTTGCCATATATAATCCCTTCTATATTATGCATTTTAAGCCCTCTGCTTCAAATTTTCAAACTATGGCATGGTCATTAGTAAAACTCAATACATCACTTTGAAAGTCAAAAGAAGTTACAATAGTTGCAGAAAACTTTGCTATATCATGTGTTCACTGCATTTCCCAGGAATTATCTGGATGCATTTATACTTTGCAAATAAAGCAGCCATGTCATTTTCTTATTTTTACAGTTAAATTCAGATATATGGTAGATTTTCATAATCTCAGGCACATATTCATAGTCACAAATTCACAAATCATATCACTAACATGCACACAATGTGCAGCAATTCTTATGACTCCCACATCATGTAGCATTAACTATCTCTTTCTAGAATTCCCAGACTGCCTATTTTCCATATTCAGAAAAAAAACACTGAGCCTCCATAATGACTCACCCCATTAAGTCTGTCACATTTAGGACGGTGAGCTTGTTTAATCACTCCTTATGAAGCAAAAACATACTCCTATATATATTCCCTGTTGCTTCACATATTCTCATCTTTTCATTTCTATAGCTTTTTATGAAAGCCTCAGGTTATTGACAAAATTGTTCACATTTAAAGTTAAATACAGTAAAATACTGTCACATATGTGCAAGATTTCTATACGGTAATGGATTACTGTAATGCAGGGGTGGATACTCTAGTCCACAAGGGCCCCTAACTGATCAAATTTTCTGGATATCCTTAATGAATAAGCATGAAATAGATTTGCATGCACACTGCTTCAATTATACGCATATCTATCTCATGTATATGTATTAGGAATATCCTGAAAACCTAACACTGAGGTCCAAAGTCCCCAATTCTACAATAATGCATTTTCATTATACCTATTACATTTCAAAGGAAATCTCAGAAAGATTTTTCAGACTGTGAAGAGTGACTACAGGAGTCCATTTTGTTTTTACAATAAACCCTTACGCCCAATCAGATTACACAGTCCCTAATAAAAAAACCTACCTACAGATCTGAAGCTCTTAGTCTATACATGTTTTCATAAACTGGCTCAGTAATTCACATAAGTCTCTCAGGTCCTCAAAGATTTTCTGCAGTAAGCCCAGTTGTAATTAAGAATCATTCTTAAACTATATAAAGACACATTTCTGACTATAACATTATAAATAAAAAAAATCAGTATGTAATCTCTTAGCCAGGAGTACAGTACTGTAAATAAAACTCACTTATCCTGATAATCTTTGTCTCCTTTTTCTACACAAATGAATCACTAAGGGGATCCCTTTTCGTGTGCGATTGCTTGCTAGGGGCGGAGTCAGGGCAGAGTTAGGGCAGCGAGGGGAAGAGTCGGGGTGGCATTGAGACGGACTTCGTGATGTCTTCGCTGGTGGTGATAAGGTAAGAAACATTATCATTGCCAGTAGCACGCCCAACAGCACCACCTTTCACGATGGCACTATTGGGAGCGAAAGCTGGGCGCGATAACACTGCGGTGGTGCGATGGCTGCCGGATTTTGCAGGCCCGCCCCCCTTCATCCCCCCCCCCCCCCCCCCCGCCGTTTTTGCTGGATTCACCATTCTGCAGTAGAATGGTGAATCCAGGCCTAAGTCTCCATTTTGAATTTTCAAAGAGAACATAATCTTGTCATTCTTCTGGATCAGGTAATATTTTGGTCATATTTTTTATAATCACTAACATTTTTGCTGGGTAGAACCATTCAAATCTTGCTTTCTTGTTTCTTAGTTGCATTGCCAGAAATATCTTTCTTTTCTCACAGTACTGTACCTTGACTTTTCTGGATTTCCAATCATTGAGAGTATCTCAAAATACAAATCACCATTGACCTTGGGTATTTTTTGTTGCTGGTATTATGGGAAGGAACTCTATGCACTCTTTCAATCTCAAAGACCTTCATAAACTTAATTTCCTTTAGCTTAAGTTGAAATGCCGCCACAAATTTGATTGAATTATCACCTTCCTTTCCCCCTGAAACCTCCCAAATTCTCAGATTGTTCTTCAGATTCTTATTTGCATTTTCAAATCCATTTTCCCCTGTAAAAATGTCACAGTATCTTCCTTCAAAGTAGCCCTTTTTTTGCAAGTCAGTCTCTCTTGAATTAAGAGAATTGTACTATAAGAGAAGCCACCTCTATTTTAATGTCTTTACTTGTACCATGATTCTCAGTCATTAGTATCTTTAAGGACTAGATGTCCTTCATATTCGTAGTACAGGAGATTTCAGTTTCAATTTCTTTGCCAGTAGCCATGTTGATGGAGGATGCTGTTTGGTCCTTCCTGTTCAAACAATTGTTTTGAAATTTTCAGACAATTCCAATCAAAGAAATAAAACAATACTGAAACATACATAAAACAATTACCAAAGAAAGTTAATGCAGTGGGGAAGCACACTATATAGCACTCTCTGGGTAGAAAGATACTCCACGATTGAACAACGGCAGAAGAATCACTTAGGCAGAATGAAGTAAGCAATTATAAATTAAAATAGCAATCAACAGGCCCCACATGGCAATCCACTGGGCAATTCTATTTTATTTAACATCTGCAAGCTGCTCATATTTATAAAATAAACATGCCTAATGGCATCAAAAACAAATATTGAGTAACATAGTATTCTTCCAATTAGACATAACAGCTTAAACTGCAATAGAAAGCAAACAATCATGTAATTTTCCTTGTGATAAAGGTAATCTGGGCTGTAAAAATAAAGACCTCAAAATTATAATCTTATAAGAAACAGGCTGTGTAATATTCAGAATTTCAGATATTGCCTTCTAAAACTCCATCCAATAGCAGCACCACAGGACCAACAATTGTGAGAGGAATCCATCTTTCTTTATTGTTCATGGCTATGCATGTGATGAGCTACAAAAAAACATGGAGATTCGGATAGTAGACTTCCAGTACTGCTTCCAGGAGAAGAAATCTTCCAGTTAAACTTTATCTGCCCAAAGTTTCTCTAAACTACTGCAGTCCAAGTACTTCATCATCATCATATGCTTAAAATGGGAGACCTTGATAGACCTATTGAAGTAAAAAGACTATGACTTGCAGATGTTCAGTAAAAAGACTTAAACTATATTTACCAGATCTGACACAATGTTGCAACTACAACCAATGGAAAAAATTGAGAAGTCTGCAAAGAAAATTGAAAGGTCAACCTATAACAGGACATGAACTTACTATCTACAAATAATTGATCTAAAGACCATATTCCCATTTGCTGCCAGGTTATCCAATTGTGAACAAACCAGGAAAGGGACCTTGGGGTGATTGTGTCTGGTGATCTGAAGGCAGCAAAGCAATTTGACAAGGTAGTAGCACTAGCTAAAGCCAGAAGGATGCTGGGCTGCATAGAAAAAGGAATAACCAGCAGGAATAAAAAAGGTGATATTGGCCTTGTATAAGTCCTTGGAGAGGCCTCACCTGGAGTACTGTCTTCCGTTCTGGAGACCGTATCTCAAAGAGGAAGGATAGAGACAGGATGGAAAAGATCCAAAGGAAGGTGACCAAATATTTTATCCCTGGCTGTCACCAGAATAGTAAGCACTTTTGGGTATCATAAAATGTGATTGCAATAGGCCTAGGGTACTTGGCCCATTTCAGCAAGTGTGAATATACTCTATGCACTTGCTCTATTTCCAACAGTGGTGTAAATTTAAGACAATATCTGTGGGATAAAAGTAATCAAAAAATCTACCTGCCTGAACCTTCCTTTCCTTCTGGCAAGCTTAAAATACAATAATAACTTGACTCAGACCTTAACTCAGTACCAACGAACAATGCTACAATAATATATAATACGTTAGGTTTCAGAAATTTTTCAATAATGAAAGACAATTCCGATTTACAGCTCTGAAGAATATTATAGGTGGTTAAGTGACTCTCATACCATCCCACCAACTTTTTGGCATCTCTGCTCTCAAGTCGCATTAGGGATCATCTTTAATCATTGGTCACTGCTTAACCTGTATTTTTTGTTTTTTTGTTTGAATTTTTCTTTTGAATAAAATATTTGAGGCAAAAATACTTCCCTTTCGGGGATCTCAGTTCATGGAGGGTGCAACTCTTCCAGGTAATTCAGAGTGCAGTGCAGAGCATAGTTCGACGTGCACGTTTCGCGTCCTGTGCTGCTTCAGGAACTCCTCTGACTGTGTATATCTGCCAGAGCGTCTTCGGTAACGTTTAGATTTCTGAAAAGATACATTTTAATCACAAACCGTTTTGTTGGGATTCCACTTGCCTTGCTTAAGCTTCAACATGCACTTACTGCCCCGCGAACGTGAATGTTACTTCGTCGCGGTCCGGGAGAAATCTCCTACTAAAGCGGCGGCTCTGCGAGACTGTATTTAAACGCATGCGTGTGAGTTGGATTCAGCTGATTGTTGACTAAGTGATTTGATTTGATTTACTTCTGAGCACAAATAAGATTGATAATAAGGTAAACCTAAACTGATTTTCAGAACAGTGTGTTCGTGAGGAGTTAAATAAAAGTAAATAAGACAATGGGACTGGATGGCATACATTCGAGGATATTAAGATAACTTAGAAAAGTTCTGCCAGCTCCATTGGCTGACCTTTTTAATGCTTCTTTACAGTCAGGAGTAGTACCGGATGATTAGAGAGGGGCAGATGTAGTCCCTATTCATAAAACAGGAAGTGTGGAGAAGGCTGGGAACTACAGGAAGATTAGTTTGTGCTTAACAGAATCGCTGCTAAAACAGAAGATAGTGCAGTTAGTGCAGTTTCTGAATTCCAGCATGGTTTTACTAGAGATAAATCTTGTCAGATGAATCTGATCAATTTATTTGATATCGTGACTAGAGAGTTGGATCAAGGAAGAGTACTAGATGTAGTGTACTTGGATTTCAGTATGGTCTTTGACATGGTTACACACAGGAAATATACATAAATTCAGCACACTAGAGTGACAGACTGTTATATATTGACTGAGTGGGAGGCAACAAAGGTTAGTGATAAATGGAGTTTTCTCAGAGAAGGGAGGGGGGGTGTTTCTAGTAGTGTGCCTAAAGGATTAGTCCTGGGACCAATTCTTTTCAATATTTTTGTGAGTGACGTAGTGGAAGGATTGCCAGTAAAGGTTTGCCTTTTTGCCAACGATACCAAAACCTGCAACAGAGAAGACTGCCAGGAAGGTATGGAAAACATGAGGAGGGATCTAGCAAAGCTCTAGAGACTGGCAGCTAAGATTTAATGCTAAAAAAAAAGGTAGAGTAATGCATTTATGCTGCAAAACCCCAAGGGAGAAGTACAGTATTAGAGGTGAAATTCTTCTAAGCACAAAAGAATGCTGTGAAATAAATAAATCAATCAATAAACAAAAAGAATAGCAGAATCTGGGGATGATTGTAACTAATGATCTTAAGGTGGAAAATAGATGGATAAAATGACAGCAAATGCCAGAAAGATTCTTGGCTACATAAGGAGAGGAATGGTCAGCAGAAAAAGGGAGATGATATTGCCTCCTGAATAGGTCCCTGGTGAGATCTCATTTGAAATGCTGTGATCAATTCTGGAGACTATACCTTCAAAAGGATATAAACATGTTGGAGTTGGTCCAGAGGGTAGCTACTAAAATGGTCAGTGGTCTACATTCAAAAACATATGGGGATAGATAAAGATCTAAACTTGTACACCCTAGTGGAAGGGCAAGATCGGGGAGATATAATAGAGACATTTATACACTGAAAGGCTGATGCAATAAAGCATGCTCAGCCTATCATACAGGTTTATGCGCAGTTGGACATGCATTTTGGAAGTACTAGACTAGCACCCGATGCAAAAAGGAGATTAGTGTATCCAAAACACCCGCTAAACAAATGCACAGATGGTCACACTCATCACATGTAAATTCCATGTAGATGAGGCTATTAGTTATTACCCTCCAATGCAGAAAATCACTGGACACCCAATGCACACTTTTTAACACAGCAAATGTAACTCCAGCCCCAAAATCAATCCGTGAGTCAAGGGCTCAGGAGCAAATTTTAAAAAGTGTCCATGTGGTTTCTACCTTTATTCATAAACACCTACTGCTTGCAGGTTTAAGAATAAAGGTATAATGTAAAGGCTTGATGAATAAAAAAATCTGGACACATAGTATACACGTACAATAGACATCCTCCAGGCCAATTTCACCCTTTGCTATTGTGCATTATAGGGCAGATTTTTAAAGGAGCATACGCGGGGTACATTTGTGCACGCTACCCAGTGCGCACAAATGTATACCCGATTTTATAACATGCGCGTGCATGTTATAAAATCTGGGGTTGGCGCACGCAAGGGGGTGCACACTTGTGCACCTTGTACGCGCTGAGCCCTAGGGGAGGCCCGATGGCTTTCCCCGTTCCCTCTGAGGCCGTTCTGAAATCGGAGCAGCCTCGGAGGGAGCTATTCTTTCGCTCCACCCCACCTTCCCCTCCCTTCCCCTATCTAACCCACCCCCCAGCCCTACCTAAATCCCCCCCTACCTTTGTTCTCTAAGTTACACCTGCCCGAGTAAGGCGTAACTTGCGTGCGCTGGCCAGCATAGCCGCTGTGCCAGAGGGCTCGGGCCTGCCCCTGGACCACCACCCCGCCTCGGCCCCGCCCCTTTTTCAAAACCCCGGGACATACGCACGTCCCGGGGCTTCCGTGCGCTGCCGAGTCTATGCAAAATAGGCTCGGCGTGCACAGGGGCATATTTTCGAGGTTACGTGCGTAAGTTACATGTGTAACCCTTTGAAAATCTACCGCTATATTGGGTGTCCAGAAATTGACCTGCAGTGGAATAAAACAGATGATCGTATTGGGGCAGATTTTTAAAGGAGCGCATGCGGGGTACATTTGTGCGCGCTACCAGGTGTGCACAAATGTACACCCGATTTTATAACATGCGCGCGCTGCCGCACACATGTTATAAAATCCAGGGTCAGCGCGAGCAAGGGGGTTCACACTTGTATACCTTGCGTGCGCCGAGTCCTAGGGGAGGCCCGTTGGCTTTCCCCGTTCCCTCTGAGGCTGCTCCGAAATTGGAGTGGCGTCGGAGGGAACTTTCCTTTTACTCCCCCCACCTTCCCCTCCTTTCCCCTATCTAACCCACCCCCAAGCCCTACCTAAATCCCCCCCTACCTTTGTTCTCTAAGTTACGCCTGCCTGAGGCAGGCATAACTTGTGCGTACCGGCTGGCTGGTGCCGGAGGACTCGGGACCGCCCCCAGACTGCCCTCAGACCGTTGCCCCACCCCCAGCCCTGACCCTTCCCGGCCCTTTTTCAAAGCCCCGGGACATATGCGTGTCCCGGGGCTTGCGCACACCACTGAGCCTATGCAAAATAGGCTTGGCGCGTGCAGGAGGGTTTTTAAAGGGTTATGCACGTATATTACACATTTAACCCTTTGAAAATCTACACCATTGAGTGCCCATTGCAATTGTGAGTGCACAGCCATATCTCCTGGGCATTTCCTGCATTTTAGCACTAGGGAAGCAAAATTCTTCCCTCTTATGTCCTTTCTAATGCAGCAGCTTATTAAAATATAGCATTGGGCACCCAGAAGATACAGCTGTGTGCACGTTAGGAAAATGGGTGCTCAATTTGAGCATTTTAACTTACATCTTATTGCATTAATCCCTCTATCTCAAAGTTTTCCTTACACAAGAGACAAGAATCTTTCAATGGAAAGGAGGATCTAGAATGATGGTCATGGGATAAGGATGAAAGAGGGTAGACTCAGAAGTAATTTTAGAAAATATTTAATGAGAGAGCATGGAATGTCCTCCAAGTGGAGGTGATGTAGTAAAAAATGGTATCTGAATTCAAGAAAGCATGGGAGAAAAATACAGGGAATCTCTGAGGGAGTGATGGGAATTCTAAGGGCTACATAACTAGGATAGATGGGCAGATTAGATGAGCCATATGGTATATTTTTCTGCCATCATGTTTCTATGTTTCTTACCTTCTTTCAGTCAGTGGTACATTTACTTGCCATTACTTGCTTGGACTATTGCAATTGAGATTATGATGGTCTTCCAGATTCAATTGTGAAAACTTTGCAACTGGTCCAGAATGCAGCAGCACTTTTAATAATTGGTGTGTCTTGTTGGGAACATATTACCCCACCTTGCAAACTTTGCATTAAATTAAAGATGTTATGATTAGTCTTTAAATTACTGTATGGTAAAATACCACGTAGTATAAGTTCTGCCTTAAAGATTTATGTGCCTTCTGGCCAACTGAGAAAACAGTGGAGATACTGGTTTTTTTTTGACAGCTGTGATCTAGTTACCATAGGTTCTGAGATTTGGAACCATGTATTAAAATGTTCCAAAAGAAATCAAAATGTATTTTATTCACATGGGCATTTGACAATTAAAACTAGTTTATCTATTCAGTGTTTGTTTCAGCCTAAGTTTTGTGATGAATTGACAGAACTATTATTAAGTTTTATAATTGACAGCTAAATTATCTCCAACTTCCATTTTCTATCCAAAGTACTCAAAAAAGTAGTAAATACACAACTCCCCGACCACCTTGAAACTCATAACATCCTCTTCCCTTCTCAATTCGGTTTCCGTAAACTATTCAACACAGAAACTCTCCTTCTTTCCCTCACTGACACCATTCTATAAGGCTTTGATAAAGGTCACTCATACCTACTGGCACTACTTGACATCTCCGTGGCTTTTGACACAGTAAACCACAGCATACTCCTAACACACCTCAAGGAAATTGGCATCTCCGACACCCCCCTCCAATGGTTCAAATCATACCTTACCAACAGACTGTATAAAGTTAAAATAGATGACTATAAATCCAAACCCATCCATCTCCACCGAGACGTACCCCAAGGTTCCTCACTGTCCTCGACCCTCTTTAATATATACCTATTTCCCCTCTTCCAGCTCCTCTCCGATCTTGACCTCCCCCACTTCCTATATGCCGATGACATTCAGATACTCATCCCCATTACCGACTCTCTTACCTCCACCCTTAAAAGATGGGAAAATGCACTTTCATCTATAAATAGCCTCCTCACCCACCTTAACCTTGCCCTAAACTCCTCCAAAACGGAACTACTCATATTCGCACCGCCTCATCACAACATTAATACTCCCCCCAATGCACGAGATTTAGGGGTCACAATCGATCATTGCCTCAACCTCTAAAAATTCATCGGTGCAACCATAAAAGATTGTTACTTTAAACTCAACACTCTAAAAAATCTCAGACCTCTACTCCACTTTACCGACTTCTGAACAGTACTACAAGCTACTATCCTTTCCAAAATAGATTATTGCAACTACCTCCTACTTGGTCTACCCAAAGCCACGATTAAACCCCTTCAACTTCTTCAGAATGCTGCCACCAGAATACTCACCAACTCATGCAAATTCAACGACATCACCCCGATCCTCAAAGATCTTCAATGGCTCCCCATCCACCACCATATAACATATAAAATATTCACCATCATACATAAAACCATCTATAACCAGAACATGCACTGGTTTAAAGATACGATCCACTTCCACACATCCAATAGACCTACCAGATCATCATATGTTCCTCCCCATGGTACTGTTCCTATCTTTGACTTCTCCTGACTGATTTATTTCCATGCTGCTTCACCTTCTCCTCTTTTCTCATCTGCTCCACTTCCCCTTTCCCTGTTTCATTGTATTTTCCAATCTTTCACAGTTTTAGTGTAAACCGGTGTGATGTTCCCACGAATGTTGGTATAAAAAAGTTATTAAATAAATAAATAAAATAAATACATCATATAAAAGTACCCTTCATACTCAGTCTCCGAAACTTTTGCACCTCAAGTCTACCAAAGACCGTGCCATATCCATTGCTGGTCCCTATGCCTGGAACTCCAAGCCACCCGAACACAGACTGGAGCAATGCGCACAGAAATAAAAAAATAAAAAAAAACTCAAAACATGGTTATTCAAAGAAGCCTACCCCTAACCCCTATGCATCTCAATGCCCTCTGGATCATCTCTACATAACCTCACCTGCCTACCCTAGATGTTTCCTGCCTATTACAATCTATTTACACACAATGTGTTGAACACTCTAGCTACCTTTTCACCTGCCTCTCCCTTATGCCACTTAAGACATTGACACATGATTTGTAAATAGTTATCTACTGTTATATTGTTTTATACTGTTATATCTCTACTGCCATTGTAAAATTCTGTTTTAGTTTTTTGTTATTTATGATATCCTAGGTATGCATCTCTAGCCCTGCCTCTCTATCCTTTTCACATTCACTTCCCCCATTTTGCTGATCCCTATTTTTTGTAACTGATATCTCTTTCTATTCTCCCTGTTTTGCAATGTAAACCGGCATGATGTCTCTGATGAATGTTGGTAAAGAAAAGCCTTAAATAAACAAATAAATAAATAAATATGAAATAGGATGGGATTAGTGGGTAGTTATTGAGTTTTGTCTTTTGTAATTATATCTTTATTGAATTTTTCACAAACATTTGAGAAAAATCTAAGAAATATAATTATGTATCAAGCATCATATAGAAGAGGAACAAATTGTAAGAAATAAACATATTGGGGCAGATTTTAAAAGCTCTGCGCGTGTAAATCCAGTTGAGCAGGGGAGTTGGCGCGCACAACCTACGCATGCCTGGAGGCAGACGCAACTTTAAAAACAAAGGTCGGGGGGGTGTTAGGTAGGGCTGGGGGGTAGGTTAGGTAGGGGAAGGGAGGGGAAGGTGGGGGGCAGAAGGAAAGTTCCCTCCGAGGCCGCTCCAATTTCAGCCTCGGAGGAAACAGGGAAAGCAATGGGGGCTCCCCTAGGGCTCGGCGCGTGCAAGGTGCACAAGTGTGCACCCCTTTGCGCGCGCCGACCCTGGATTTTGTAACATGTGTGCAGCTGCGTTGCCATGTTATAAAACCAGGCATAGATTTGTGCACACCGGGTTGCGTGCATAAATCTACGCCCGCGTGTACCTCTTAAAATCCGGCCCATTATGTATCAAATACAAGTCCTCATCAAAAGGTGCTTCAAAAAAGAAAAAAGAAAGAATAGAGAAGGAAAATCAATCAGCATATTCAATGACCAGCTCAAACAAAATGAGTATGTACCCAAATACAATAATCCCATTTCCACCCTTGTTGACTTACAGCAGATTTATCAACAATAAAAGTCCAAGATGTAAAGGATCTGTAAAAATATACTTATTGCCGAAAGGGTGACAGTATATTTACAAGGAAATTTTAGGGAATAGAGACACCAAGGAGACAGCATGCCTCTTTAGCTGTAAAAACACTTTGGGGTAGATTTTCAAACATATGCATGTGCGTCCATGTGTGCACGGTTCCCGTCGCATGCACATGGATGTGCCAGCTTTATAACAAACGAGCGCAGGCTCTGGGACAGCAAGGAATAGTGCTGTCCCAGACCACCCTGCTCCGCCCCCTGGACCACCCCGTTCCACACCCTGCCTGCCCCGATCTGCCCCCCTGGACCTCCCCCTTTTGAGGCCCCGGCACTTACACGCATCCCGGGGTTTACGCGAGTAGTCGGGCCCATTTGAAAATTGCCTCAGCATGCATAAACCCCGGGATTTACGTGCACCAGGTTTTAAAACCCAGCTTATACTTTTTATAATATCTAATAAAATATGGGACTTAGGGAAATTCAATTTGCAAAGATTATTTTAGTCTAGTAGTCTTTTAAGGGGTTATTTTCCAAAGGCTTATTGCATGCGATACACATGCAAATTAGATTGGGGTGGAGTCGAGGTGGAGTCGTGGCAGGGAAGGGGTGGGGTCGGTGGTAGCTTCGCTGCCGGTGATAATGTTACTAACATTATCATCGGCAGTAGCACGCCAAATAGCACCACCTTTCACGGTGGCGCTATTCAGTGCAAAAGCCGGCAGCCGGCACACCATGGCCTCCAAAATCGCACCGCCGTGGTGCAAAGGCTGCGGGCTTTCGCAGGCCCGCCCCCCCCTTCGCCCCCCTGCCCCCTGTTTTTGCAGGATTCATCATTCTGCAAAGAATGATGAATCCAGGCCTTAGTTTGTTTCAATGTATTTATGTTTGTTTAAGATGTAACTCACTTGAGACAGCATTTTAAATAAATTAATAAATATATATATCTGAGGAACGTCAGTGCAGGGATTTCAAAATGAAAGCCCTGCATGGGCTTTCCCTCCCTTGACCTCCCACCACTCCTTCTTAGATTTGGTTAAAATTAGCTGAACTATGAACAGCGTGAGCACTTTTACCTGAAGAGGGGGATGAACAATTTTCAATGAGATATTTCCTAAGGGCAAAGGGCTGTTCACCTGAGGGAAAGGCTTTGAAAATTGTACTCGAGGATGCATTTTAGGACCCGCGTGCATGCACGCATGTGCACGTGTTTGCCGGCTCACGTACATGGACACAATGATTTTATAATATACGTGGTATATGCGGGTATATGTGTATCTGTTATAAAATTGGCTATAAGCGCATACATGTGCGCATGACTTTATACATAAGTGTGCATGTGCGTGCAAATACCCCTCGATCATGAAAATGGGGGGATTTTATTAGATATGTATACTGATGCAATTACTTGTTTCTCCTGTTCATTCCCAGTTCGCCCCAGTAAAGGAGAGGACTTCCTAAACCCCATAGCTAACTTGCCTCTCTTTTACCTATGTCTTGTCCCTTAAAATCCTGCTAACTAGCCTAGTTTTTGTTATCGTATTGCTTACATGCCAGCTATAGCAGAAATTACATGGTAGGGGACTCTGGTGTGTGCTTGTGCACATAAGTACTTACGAGCAAATTTCATTTATTTATTTATTTATTTTGAATTTTTATATACCGATATTCCTATAAAGAATATAGATCACACCGGTTTACAATGGAACCGGACTTTCGCTGGGAAGGCGATACATTGAACAATGAACATTAACCAATGAGCATTTAACATTTAAACAGTTGGAATCAAGGAACAATAGAAAACAGAGAGCAAAAAAAAAAAAAATGAATAAATAATAAGATAAAATAAAATAAATAAAATGAATAAAGTGACAATACATATAGTACATTATTTAAAACTAGAATATGTCCTTAAAGGGCTGTGAAGAGAAAGTTCAGAGAGTCCACTAAATGATAGTCATAGGACTTGCATTCATGTTTTGGGACTTGCATCAAGGCGAACCAGGGTTTTCAGGGAAAGTTTGATTGAACAGCCAAGTTTTTAAGTCTTTCTTGAAGGTTAGGAGAAACTGTTCTTGACGGAGGTCAGGAGGGTGAGTGTTCCAAAGAGTCGGCCCAGATGTAGATAACGCTCTTTTGCTTTCATGTCTTTCATGTCTGAGACTCAGCCCACACATGCCCTGCCCATTCCCCTCCCAGACCCCGCTCATGCCCTGCCCCTGTTTTGAACTTTTTGATTTGTGCAAGTACCAGGAGATATGCGCGAACTCACACAGTTCTTAAAATCTTTGCGGTGCACCCCGGGCCATGTCACTGGTGCATCTCCCAGCTTTGGCACACATAGAGCATATGCATATGCAGAATAGATACAGGGGGAGCAATATTTAAAGCTCTTACCAAGGAAAAAGCATTTAATCTTCAAAAATTGTGGCTTTGATATTGCCCAACCTGTCTGTGGGGAAAATTACGTGCGTTGTTCAACGGACTGAAGAGATGGACCCACGGGCAGAGAAAGGACAAAGCTTGGAACAATGCACGTAATTTTCAAGGGAAAATTGTTTGCAGAGAAAGCAGGCGCAAATCTCTGCTGATAACTTTTACGTAGGTGATAATGAAAGCAGAGTCAGACCAAGGATCTATCAAGCCCAGTAACCTATTTCCAACAGTGGACAATCCATGTCACAAGTACCGGGAAGGATCCCAAAAGGTAGATGGATTCCATTCTGCTTACCCCAGGCATAAGCAGTGAATTTCCCCAAGTCCACCTTAATAATGGTTTATGGAATATTCTTCCGGGAACTTGTCTAAATCTTTTTTAAACCCAGCTACACCTCATTCTCCAGCAACAAATTCAGGAGTTTAATTATGCACTGAGTAAAAAAAATATTTTCTCCTATTTGTTTTAAATGTATCATCTAGAATCTTCAATGAATGTCCCCTAGTCTTTGTACTTTTGAAAGAGTAAACAACTGATTCTTGATTACCATTCCACTCCACTCATTATTTTATAGACCTCTATCATAACTCCCTCAGCTGTTTCTTCTTTAAAATGAAGAGCCCTAACCTCTTTAGCCTTTCCTCATAGGGGAATCATTTCATTCCCTTTATCATTTTGGTCACACTTCTCTGTACCTTTTCTTATTCTGCTATATTGTTTTTGAAAAACCGTGATCAGAACTACACATAATATTCAAGGTGCTGTCGCAGCAAGGAATGATACAGAGGCTTTATAATATTCTCTGTTTTATTCTCCATTTCTTTCCTAATAATTTCTAGCATTCTACTTGTTTTTTTGGCAGAGGATTTCAACATATTACCCATAATGACACCTAGATCCTTTTCCTGGGTGGTGACTCACAATGTGGAACCTTGCATTTTGTAGCTATAATTTGGGAGCTCCTCCCTCCATGCATCATTTTGCACTTGTGCACATTAAATGTCATCTGCCATTTTGATACCCAGTCTGCCAGTCTTGCAAGGTCCTCTGGCAATTTCTCACAATCCTCTTGTTCCCTGCTTAGTGACACTGTGTATGCAGGCAATAAATGAAAAAAATAAATTAAATGCAAATAAAATTACATTAACTAAATAATTTTGTATCATCAGCAAATTGGATCACCTCACTTGTCATTCGATATCTAGGTTATTTATTAATATGTTAAAAAGCAGCGATCCTAGAATATTCCACTATTCACCTTTCTCCATTGAGAAAATTGACTATTTAGCCCTACTCTCTATTTTCTATCTTTTAACCAGTTCTCACTTCACAACAGAACATTGCCTCCTATCACATGACTTTTTAATTTCCTCAAGGTACTTTGTCAAATTCTTTCTGAAAATCCAGATACTCTGTATCAATTAGCTCACGTTTATCCACATGCTTATTCATCCTTTCAAAAAAATATAGCAAATTGGTAAGGCAAGAATTTCCTTGGTTAAATCCATGTTGACTTTGTCCCAATAAACTGTCTATCTATATGTTCAGTACTTTTCTTCTTTAGAATAGTTTCAACCATTTTTTCTGGCACTGACATCAGGCTCACTCTCTGTAGTTTTTCAGGTCATCTCTGGAACCCTTTTCAAAAACCAGCATTGCATTGGTCAGGGTCACCCTCCCTCTTCAGGTATCATAGAAATGACGGCAGAAGAAAACCAAACGGCCCATCCAGTCTGCCAAGCAAGCTTTCACACTTATTTTTCTCATATTTATTTGTTACTCTGACCGCTAAGTTCAGGGCCCTATTGGTAACTTTATGGTTCTAATTTCCTTCCACCCCCACTATTGATGTAAAGAGCAGTGCTGGATCTGCATTAAAGTGAAGTATTAAGTTTAATAGCTTAAGGGTAGTAACCGCCGCAATAAGCAAGCTACTCCCACACTTATTTGTGCAATTCAACCTGTGCAATTCAACCTGTGCAATTCAACCTGTGCAATTCAGTCCTTGTTGGTTGTTGTCTGAATATGAATCCTCTTTTCTTCATTCCCCCTGCCGTTAAAGCAGTGAGCTGTGCTGGATATGTATTCAAAGTGAAGTATCAGGCTTAATTGATTTGGGGTTGTAACCACCGAAACAAGCAAGCTACTCTCTGCACTGGATATGTATTCAAAGTGAAGTATCAGGCTTAATTGATTGTTTACAGATTACCAACATTAGGTCTGCAATTTCATTTTTCAGTTCTTTCAGCATTCTGGGATGTTTGCCATCTGGTCTAGGTGATTTGCTACTCTGTAGTTTTCCAATTTGCCCTAGTGCATCTTCCAAGTTCACTGAGATTTGTTTCAGTTCTTCTGAGTCCTCACCTTTAAATGTCATAGGTATCTTCCTCAGTAAAGACCAAAGCAAATAATTCATAAGGATGGTAACTTCCAAGCGGGCATGTAAGCATACATATACAAGTGAATATGGGCACACGACCATGTACATAGAAATTTTATATCCTCCATGCACATTGCATGGAGGATATAACATGCACGTTGCATGTTATAAAATTGCCCTGGTATGTGCATGTGTGGTCCTAATTTTATGTATGCATGCACAACCACATAATCTCAGCTTTGAGTGGTGCAAGTGAGGGAATTTTATAAAAGGTGCACATCCATGCCAAATCCAGTTTCAATAGATTGTCAACCAGTTTGCTAAGTATAGAGCTAGGCCCTCCAAACCCACCTGGTTCTTTAGCCTGCACTCCCCCTAGTTAACTTCAAACACTTCATAGATGTCTGGATATTTTTTTATTGAGACTTACATCTTCTCCATAGCAGAAGTAACACACATCTTATGGCCCCAGCCTGGAACACCCATACTCTGCCCACATCATGTCCACATTCTGCCCCTTTTTCCCCATTCTGAGATATTCATGCATCGGGGACTTGTGCATGAATGTTGGGAGCTTATAAAAGCAGGTGGACATGTGCATGTGCTACATGAAAATCCATCTCCCAAGTTTGGTGAAAGCCCAGCTTTTACAATTCACCTTTTAATCTCTCTGTTAGGGCCTTGTTTTCCATAAGTGCCCCTTTTACTCCTCGATCATCTAATGGTACATGATATGCGTACTGGCCGCGGCAGACTCGCGGCTCAGCCCTCTCACCTCTCTCAAGTAAATCCAGTGCCTGGTCCCTCATCTCTAGTGGCAATAGGCCGTAGGCTCCATCCTCGGGCCACCCCTGGTGCTTCCGGCTCAGCTACAGACCTTGGTACCTCCAGTTTAGCTACTGTTCCTGGTGCTAACTCAGTTTGTTAGCATTTTCAAAGACTTTTAAATATTGGAAGGAGATGACGTCATCTCAGGGGGACGCCTCTGAGGTTCGCGCCCTTGCTGGTACAAGAGTCGGGATGCGTGCGCTCGCGCCCTAGACATCAGGACAAGATGGCGGAGTTGCAGCGTCAAGCCAGTCTGGGGACGCCGGAGGGAGATGGCATGGAGACGCCGCGGTAGCAAGCCATCCATCAGACCCAGAGGGAGTCACCGCAGAGGTAAAGAGTGCGAAGTGAGGGCATCAAGCAGCGACGGATGCAACATAGACCTGATGGGCCGAATTGATCATTGTCTCTAAGAGCATCACCGGGAGAATGGGATGCCCAAGAAGCCCTCCTGGGTTCATTCCCGTTCGCCACCTACCACCAGCCCTGCCTCCAGTAGGGCTTTTGCCATGGCCAAGATGGAAGAACCCATGCAGCTGGGCCGTGGGCGGCTGTCCCTGGAAGAGCAACTCCGGCGGAGGCAAACAAGCTTGTGTCTGTATTGTGGAGCACTCGGCCACCATCTACAGGTCTGCCCAGTCCATCCGGGAAACTTCCTGGCCTAAGTTCAGTTAGGGTCCTGAACTTGGGCGAAACGTCCCCGACCCCTCAGTTATCCATACTTGGATTTCAGCAAAGCTTTTGATACGTCCCGCACAGGAGACTTGTGAATAAAATAAGAAGCTTGGGAGTGAGTGCCTGGATTGGGAGTGAGTGCCTGGATTGCAAACTGGTTGACGGACAGAAGACAATGTGTTATGGTAAATGGAACTCTCTCTGAAGAGAGAGCGGTTTTAAGCGGTGTACCGCAAGGCTCGGTGTTGGGACCAGTCGTGTTCAATATCTTTGTGAGTGACATTGTGGACGGGATAGAAGGTAAGGTTTGTCTTTTTGCGGATGACACTAAGATCTGCCACAGAGTGGACACGCCGGAAGGAGTGGAGAGAATGACATGGGATTTAAGGAAGCTGGAAGAGTGGTCAAAGATATGGCAGCTGAGATTCAATGCCAAGAAGTGCAGTCATGCATATGGGGAGTGGAAATCTGAATGAACTGTATTTGATGGGGGGAGAAAGGCTGATGTGTACGGAGCAGGAGAGAGACCTTGGGGTGATAGTGTCTAATGATCTGAAGTCGGCGAAACAATGTGACAAGGCGATAGCTAAAGCCAGAAGAATGCTGGGCTGCACAGAGAGAGGAATGTGGAGTAAGAAAAGGGAAGTAATTATCCCCTTGTACAGGTCCTTGGTGAGGCCTCACCTGGAGTACTGTGTTCAGTTCTGGAGACCGTATCTCCAAAGAGACAGAGACAAGATGGAGGCGGTCCAGAGAAGGGCGACCAAAAAGGTGGAAGGTCTTCATCGAATGACTTAAGAGGAGAGATTGAAGAATCTAAATATGTATACCCTGGAGGAAAGGAGGAGCAGAGGTGATATGATACAGACTTTCAGATACTTGAAAGGTTTTAATGATCCAAAGACAACGACAAACCTTTTCCATCAGAAAAAAATCAGCAGAACCAGGGGTCACGGTTTGAAGCTCCAGGGAGGAAGACTCAGAACCAATGTCAGGAAGTATTTCTTCAAGGAGAGGGTGGTAGATGCCTGGAATGCCCTTCTGGAGGAAGTGAAGACCAGAACTGTGAAGGACTTCAAACGGGCATGGGATAAACACTGTGGATCCATAAAGTCTAGAGGACGTGAATGAATGTGGAAAAAAGGATTTGCATTCACAAAAAAGCGGGGAGTAGCTTGCTTGTTATGGTGGTTGCTTCCCCAAACCAAATAAGCCTGATACTTCACTTTCAATGCATATCCAGCATAGCACTCTACCTGGGACTACGCTTCCCCAAGGGCATACTTATTCTCTGTCTCTTCCCGAGACTAAGGCCATGACAGAGTACATTCAAGAAAACCTAGTGAAGGGGTTCATTCGTCCTTCCACCTCTCCTGCTGGTGCAGGATTGTTATTTGTGACAAAGAAGGATGGGTCTCTCAGGCCGTGTATCGACTATCGCAGCTTGAATGTGATTACCCACAAAGGCAAGTACCCTCTGCCTTTGATCTCGGAACTATTTGATTGTCTGCATGGGGCCTCCATATTCACCAAGATGGATTTATGCAGGGCGTACAACTTGGTGCGGATTCACCCTGATGACACCTGGAAGACTGCTTTCAAAACTAGAGACGGACATTATGAATATCTGGTGATGCCCTTCGGCATGTGTAACGCGCCCACAGTATTCCAACAAATGATGAACGAAATTTTCTGAGATCTACTCTACACCAAGGTAGTGGCATACCTTGAAGACATCCTTGTCTTTTCCAAAGATCTGGTTATGCACTGCACTGATGTCCATACAGTCCTCCAATGCCTTCATGAGAAGCACTTATTCGCAAAACTGGATAAATGTTTATTTGAGAAGTCCAGCTTGCCTTTTCTCGGGTACATAATTTCACAACAAGGATTTTCAATGGATCCCACCAAACTCAAAGGAATCAAAGACTGGCCACAGCCCGTGGGCCTTAAAGCTCTACAACGATTCTTAGGATTCTCAAATTATTATCATCATTTTATTTCACATTATTCAACCCTGACAGGCCCTCTTACTGCATTGACTCGTAAGGGCCAAGATACTGGATATTGGACTCCAGAAGCTATTACAGCCTTTCACCACCTCAAAGAAGCCTTCCTAGCTGGTTCCTGTCTCCATCATCCCGACCCGAACCACCCCTTCCAGGTTGAGATGGATGCCTCCGTGATTGGGACAGGGGCGGTCCTGAGCCAATGATCCACTTCTGGATCTGTAGTCCCATGCTTATTCTATTCTTGCAAGTTCTCTTCGGAGGAACAAAATTATAGTATCAGAGATCGCGAGTTACTCACCATTAAGCTAGCCCTAGAGGAATGTGCCCGTGGTTAGAGGATGCTCAAACACAAGTTTGTTGTTTTCACAGATCACAAGAATCTGGAACATTTGAGCCATGCCCAACTTCTCAACACCCATCAGACCCGATGGGCCTAATTCTTTTCCAGGTTCAACTTTGAACTTCGTTATCGTCCAGCTGGAAAAAAACCTCCAGGCGGATGCCCTATCACTGAAGATACTCCAGAAGAACCCGGTCACATAATAGACCCAACCTATGTTTGCCTGTCTGCTACTCACCCAGTCCCCACTGGGAAGACTGTTGTGCCCCACTGACTCCATGAAAGAGTCCTCTGGTGGGCACATGACTCTAAGTTTGTCAGTCATCCAGGATGAGTGTGAACCCTGGTGCTGCTCCAGCGGTTCTTCTGCTCGCCCACTATGGTTTCTGATGTTAAAGCATATGTCGATTCCTGCAACACTTGTGCTCTGACAGGGGTCCACAATTTGTTGCCTGATACTGGCGCACCCTTTGTCGTAAATTTGGCATCAACATCAGTTTAACAACAGCCTACCATCCTCAAGCCAATGGACAAGCTGAGCGCATGAATCGCTCCTTGAAGTCTTTTCCTATATCAACAGTCGTCAAGACAATTGGTCTGAACTCCTTCCTTGGGCGGAGTTTTCTCATAACTCCCATGTTGCCACTGCCACAGGTACATCACCTTTTTCCATCGTCTATGGGAAGCAACCAAGACCACCATTGCCCATACTGTTATCAGTACCTTCTCCTGCTGTGCAGGCTACTGCTGATACCCTCAAGACACTCTGGGAACAGACGAACTTTCGCTTGCGCCAAGCCGCATCCCGGGCCAAGAGATCTGCTAACAGCCACTGACACTCGGCTCCTGAATTCCTTCCTAGACAGAAAGTCTGGTTGAGCACTTGGAATATTTGGCTCAAGATACCTTCTCAAATGTTTGCACCAAGGTACATTGGACCTTTTCTGATCATTCGTCCTGTTGGACCAGTTACACACCAGCTTTGGCTGCTGCCTCCATTGGGAATTCAAAAAACATTCCATGTATCTCTCTTGAAGACAGTGGTCTTGTCCTGGCCTTCATGAAAAGCTCCTGAATCATCTCCACTGGTCGCTGAGACTGATACCACCTACAAGGTTCATGAAGTCATTGACGTCCACTGTAGGGGCCACTGGTGGGAATACCTTCTTTCCTGGGAGGGTAATGGCCCCGCAGAAAATTCATGGGAACTAGCTCGAAACATCCTGGATAAAACCCTACTCCTACAATTTCACCGTGCCCATCCGGGCAAACCCAGACCTACAAGGGGGGGCATAAAAGGGGGGGACTGTTACGCATACCGGCCGCGGCAGACCCACGGCTTGGCCCTCTCGCCTCTCTCAAGTAAATCCAGTGCCTGGTCCCTTGTCTCTGGCAGTGGTAGGCCTCTGGCTCTGTGCTCAGGCTGCCGCTGGTGCCCCCGGCTCAGCTACAGACCCTGGTACCTCTGGTTCAGCTACTGCTCCTGGTGCTCCATGTCAGGCTTCTCCACGTGGTCCACAGGGAGACACTGCTACTTGATGCCACATCCCTCCCTAGCTGTGCGCACATGCATCAATGTGACTTAAGTATGGCCCAAGGTGGGAACTGAGCCGCTGCCCCAGATGATCATGTCAGCGGAGCACTGGAATATAAGCCCAGGCTCCACTCCCTAGCTTTGCTTTTGCAACAGGTCTCCTCACTGGTTGAGTACTCATTGCCTCCTGAGAGATTCTTCTTGTTCCTGTGTTCCTGATCCTCGCTGATTCCTGTTCCTGTTTTCCTCGTTCCTATGTTCCTGTTCTCCAACCTACCCTTAGATTGCCTTCTTGGATTTCAACCTCTGCTTTGCCTGACCACGCCGTTGACTCTCTCCAAGCCTGGACCTCTGCTTTGCCTGACTGCGCTGTTGATTCTCTCTAAGCCCGGACCTCTGCTTTCCTGACCACGCCATTGCCTTTCTCCAGACCCAGACCTCTGCTTCGCCTGAGTATTCCATTGCTTCTCTCCAGACTCAGACCTCTGCTTCACCTGACTACTCCGTTGCCTCTCTCCAGACCCAGACCTCTGCTTCACCTGACTACTTTGTTGTCTCTCTCCAGACCCAGACCTCTGCCTGACTTGACACTATGTCCTGATTGCCACCAGCCCTGACTCAAATTTGCCCTATGACGCTCCTTCAGTCTTGTCCTGAACTTGGCCTATTCAGGCTTCGGTCTGCTCTTGCTCAAGCGCCCCCTGTCTTACTTTGTTCCTTTGGCACCTGAGTCTCCGGGACTCTACCTCTTCCAGTTCAGACTGTACCATTTCTCTGTTGCTGCCTCTGGGATGACCTAAATCCTTCTATCGATGACGACATACGGAGGCCCACCTAAGTCCAGCCAGCCCCGGTACCCAAAAGCTCCACCCACGGGGAATGAGGGCTGATATTGGTGAGCGCCAGCCGGCCTCAGTCCATCAGCCCACTTCACCTGCTGATGGTGTGGACCCGTAGGACCCTTCCTACGGGTTGCGTCAACCCCACCTCGGCCCAAGGGTCCACCTCTGGTGCAACAGTACAAATGACTCTCTTGTAGGCTTTTTGCTTCAAAAATACTTGAAAAAAATTTTATTTTGATTTTTTTTTTGCATAAAAAGTTTGTATTAAATTTCAACAATTAATACAGTAAACACAATACCATTTCAAATGAAATTACTCAAAAGTGTCCGGACCCTCCCCCCCCTCCAACCCTTATAATACATCACAGTTGTATGTTGGAGAGATAGCATGACATAACAGTACATGAGAGAGCATAATGGAATACATAGATGGTGTGTTTACACCCAATGAGCAACCAAAAGAAGAAAAAGAAGAGAAAAACACATTGAAAATAATAAGAAAAAGTCAATCCCACTCTTCATATATTCTCCTAAGGATTTACAGGTATGCTTGGTGATATCTCTAATAGTGTCTGGTAATGACGATATAAAAGGTGTCCAGATTTTGGTAAATCTTTGTAAATATTCTGTTGTCTTCATCTGAATTAGATTATGCTTCTAAACATAATAAGTCAACCAATTTCTTTTGCCCAAAGATAACCTGTGGGAGAAACCAGATCTAACCATGTTAAAAGAATACATTGTTTCCCCACCAGACAACATTTCCTTACTCAGAATCACATTGTCCGATCTATTACCCCAAAGACAAAGTTCAGCTGAGCATTGTAAAGGAGTTCCCCACCATTGACTAACAGATTGAAAAATAACCTCCCATAACAGATGGATTTCAGCACATCAAGGTAGTGTCTTTGTGTCCACATTTAAGACAATTACCATAGTCCGTTATGCCAGCTTTGAAAGCGCGAAACGGTGAATAAATCATTCTGTTCAATATTCTATATTGTAACTCTCTAAGTATTACATATTCAGAGTTCCTATATAAAGAGTTAGCACATATAAAGATGTCATCATTGCTGTAAATCTGTACTCAACGTCTTTGTTAAAAATGGTAGAATCCTATAGGATTGAATAGAGTGTAAAAATTTGTACAAGTCCAACAGTGTATGTTTCTTTTGAGTGCATACAAGGTAAAACCTTTCCAAAGCCGCTGAGGTGTATTGAGTAGATTGTAAGTGAAAAAATGATAATAAAACTCCTAATTTTCAAGTAAGCTAGATAATGATGTGCCTGAAATCCCATGAGACATACAATAACTAAATGTATGAATATTCCTTGTATGCAAATTGAGAAGGACAAAATCAATGCTATCTGATTCCTATCAAGTTCCTTATAAATAACCATACTATCCCAGGGGTGAAGCATGGGTTACCTCTGAGAGGCAGTAAAAATGACTTCTCCCATGAAGAAGTGCATTTGTAAATATTTCCATGCAGCCTGTGCAGCTTTAATCCAAAGTGAATTAACCAAATGTGGAGGTAAAGAACGCATACCAAAGATAGTGTGGCTGCTAGAGCTTTTTCTAATGCTAAGTCAGAATAAAGACCTGCATTACCCAACCAGTTGTTCACAGGCCTCAAACTCCAAGCGCTGTTATAAAATCAAATGTTGGGAAAACCATTCCCACCATCCTTCTTAAAAGCCATAATTGATTTGTGAGGTATTTGTGATCTCTTACCTCTTCAGATGGGAAAAATAGTCTGCTGAGATTAGAAGGAAATCAATTCTAGTATCATGGGCCCTGGCTATATGAGTGAATCCCAACTCACTTGGGTGCAAAATCTCTAGGAATCTAAGAGGTTTAAGTTCTCACAGAAAAAAGGAATTCCTTTATAGTTGCCCATACATGTATATGGAGATTTCAATTGTCTATCCAACTCCCCATCCATTATGCAGTTAAAATCTCCCACCCCCTACCACTAGAGGTGCATTCCCCAGAGATTCAAGTTTAGTTACAATTTTGTTAAAAAAAAGTTATGTTCATACATATTAGGGGCATAGATTGATACCATCCAAATAGGCTTCCCAAAAAGGGACCCACTAATAGGAACATATCTACCTTGAGGATCAATACTAGTCTGAGAGAGTTAAAAAGCAACATGGTGATTAATTAAAATAGCCACACCATATTTTTTAATAGTCCCTTGTGCTGCAAAAACCTGCAATACCCAACGCCTTAGAATTTTGCCATTGAAGTACTATTGTATTTCACCCTGCCTGCCCTCAAATAACCAAGAAGTGGTGCATTCCCCTGGCCCACACCCAGCACCAGGTCATCAGACTGCTATTGAATCCCTCTCCTCCTGTCACATTTCGCCCAGTTCCTATGCCATAAACAAAGCACAGCTGTTCATGTTCTTTCGTATGCATTTCCTGTAAAAATGTGATCTGACACTTTAAGCAATTCAGCTGGGAAAGAACTATCTCATGTTTAACAGGCATGCCCAACCCTGCCACATTCCCAGTGATGAAATTATGTGACCTACCCATTGTTCATTAGAAAGGACTGAGTTATGAATGAAACAGCATTCCAAATAATACAAATAGAGACAAGAGCGCTTATATACACCTTTTTACCAATTTCCCGTGCTATCATGTCCCACAATAAATCCGATATAATAGATATCCAATGACCAGCATACTACCTTGCAAGCAAAATTACCCTCATACCCCCCTCCCCTCCCAAATCTCTTCTCCCTACAACAAACATACTCATAGTCATCATCTAACAATAGGCCGGAGGTCGATCAGATGTGCTAGGGTGCCACCTCCTCACCATCTTCAATTCCCTCAGTATCAAAGAAAATAAAATACAACATATAGCGAAATGACAACTGAACTGGTTTTGTGATGTCAATCGCAATATACCTGCCACCATTGGGCACATTGCCGGGAGTCACGTAAACAACAGAATAACAGCTGTGTTTTATGAAATATAGAAGCCATAATGTGCAATAACCCCAAATGTAGCAAGTATCAAAACCCACCATGAAATCAAAAAAAAGAAAAGAAAAAAAAAGAAATAAAGCAAAGTCTAAGAAAATTCATTGTATAATAACTCCAGAATGGTTTCTATGACTGCCAAAGAAGCTAGAAAAAATAAAAATAGCAGAAATATAAAGTATAAAAGAAAAGAAAGAAAACAGTCTAGACCGGACAATGAAAAAAAAATTGAAATCACTTTCAACTCCAGAACTCCCAGAATAACGTAATGCTCCATCAAGTTCAAATTAAAATTAAAAAAGAAAAAAAAAAAGGAACCAGCATCAAGCAACTTATTTCAGGCAGTAGATTCTCTTAGAAATCAGTAGCCAAAATAAATAAATAAATAAAAGTCAATGCCACTGACAGCTGTTCCTTCAGTCATATGTGGAGCTGAGTTAAGGAAAAATAAGATAGAATGCTCCTCAATAAACAAAAGATGCTTAAATGAATTGAGCCAGGGATAACTTCCACACATGGTATCTTATTCCAGCAGTGTCTGCAACTGAGCTACAAATTGCTTTGCTTCCTCAAACACTTGAAAGTCATCACTCTCATCTACCCTATTCAACATTTACCTCACTCCCCTCTGCCACCTCCTCACTGACCTTAAACTCAAATTCTACCTTTATGCTGATGATGTACAGATCATCATTCCCATTCACAACTCCATATCTGACGCCCTCGAGCACTGGGAAAAGTGCCTTGCAGCCATCAACGCCCTCCTCACCAACCTTCAGCTTGCTCTCAACACCAACAAAACGGAACTCCTTCACATCTCCTCGCACCCCCCTGACCTCCTACCTAACGACCCTAAACTTAACCTCCTCACAGCTCAACCCTCCGTTAGAGACCTCGGAGTCCTTCTTGATCCCAACCTAAGTATGAAACCTCACATCAACTCCATCCTCAAAACTGGCTTCTTCAAGCTAAATGTACTAAAGAAACTCAGACCCCTGCTCTACGCCCATGACCTCTGCACAGTGATCCAAGCTACCCTCACCTCCAAACTAGATTACTGTAATGCCCTCCTCTTAGGGCTCCCATTGTCTTCTATCAAACCCCTTCAACTTCTGCAAAATGCTACTGCAAGACTCATTACAAACACACGCAAACATGACCATATTACCCCCATCCTCAAGGATTTACATTGGCTCCCCATAATGTCCCGTATACACTACAAAACTCTGACCATAATTCACAAGTCCATTTACACCCACAACTCCAACTGGCTCGACCTCCCTTTCACTGCCCCCCCTGTCCACCCGAGCCACCAGATCTACCAACAAAGGCACCCTACATGTTCAATCCTTGAAACTGGCACATCTCTCCTCCACCCGAGACCGTGCCATCTCTATTGCCGGGCCCGTTCTCTGGAATACACTACCTGTCCACATGCGACTTGAACCCTGTGCATTTAAATTCAAAAAGAAATTAAAAACTCTCCTGTTCAACCATGCTTACACAGAATAACTCCTTCCACTCCCCCTCACAGTCCCCTTTCAGGTGACCTCCTTATATTAAGGAGACTTTCATTGTAAATTGTTTTGGTTATTACCTTCTTGTTCTCCTATCCTTCCTACTGCCTTTCTGTTCTTCCCCCCGCCCAGTTACATTCCCCTGTTGCAATGTATTTTCCAATCTTCTCAGTTACTATGTGAACCGGTATGATGTCCCCACAAATACCGGTATATAAAAGTTTCTAAATAAATAAATAAATGTTGTATGCCCTGGTGACAAATTCTTAGCTGTGCAGGATATTGCAATGCAAAAGGATGTGTTGCTGAACTAGGCTAGAACAAATAGGGGAGAATTCCCTGTATTTTATCATCATCCGATTTGAAAAATCTTGAAAGACAAGCATTCTCTGATTTTTATACAGTAAGTTATTTTTCTTTTGATAGAAAGCTCGCAGGATCATACCTTTGTATATATGATGGGAGAGATGACAATCACAGTCCTAGGCCTGGTACTTCCCACTGTTGCATGTCCCAGCCGGGTTGGTGCCACAACCGAGCCTGCTCACCTCACGCTCCATTCTACCAGCTCCGGCTCCTCGTCTCTGGCTGCCATGGCCAGCTCTCGCTACGGCGCTCCCAGACATCCCCAGGCCCATCGGGGCCTTCCAACTCTCAGTGTTCCTCATGCTGGGGTTCGACATCCTCCTCAGCATCGGCCCCGCCCCTAGGACCGCGCTGTCTTTTAAAGGGCCCAGCGCAGGAACCCAGCCCGCGGCACCTGGTGATGTCATCACGTAGTTCCTGTATAAAAGGTAAGTCCCCATCCCCAGAACCTCGCCTTGGCAATCGGGTTGACCCTTTGGTGTAGCTAGTTTGCTGTTTCTTGTTCCTCTGCCTGATCCAGTCTCATTCCAGTGTTCCTGTGTTCCTGCGTTCCTATGTTCCCGTGGTCCTCCTCAAGTTCCAGTGTCTCTCCTGATTCCTTCCTTCGTTCCTCCTCTTGTCGTACCTCCTCGGACTGATTCATGGTACTAACCTCTGCCTGCCTGACTACGTTGACCGCTGCCTGGAACCAACCACTGTCTGCCTACTGACCACGTTGACCACTGCCTGAAACCGACCACTGCCTGCTCACTGACCACGTTTGACCGCTGCCTGGAACCGACCTTTGCCTTCCTGCTGACCACGTATGGACTGATCTCAGAATCGACCCTTGCTTTGGCTGACCATTCTCAGACTGATACCCTAGCTTTGACCCTTGTGCTACACTCGGATACTCTATTTGCTCCTGTGACAACCAGACCAGCCTGCTCGGACTCTACCAGTGGCCTACCTCCAACTAGACCCATAGGACCTGCCTGTCTTGCCCGGAAGACCTTCATCTCCCGTCTCCTTCTGGAAGTCTCCAGTGATCCAGATCCAGGTCTAGTGTGTTATTCCTCATCAGCCACGCACCTTTGCTAGTGGTGAGCACACCACTCCGCTACCTCTCCGGGAGACCCTCTGAGGCCCACCTAAGTCCAGGCGGTCCGGGTACGCAAGGGCTCAACCTGTGGAAACCCCAGATTGCTATTGGTGAAGCTCCATCTAGCCTATGTCTCCTAGTGTGCTCCGCCTCCTGGTGGCAGGCCCTCTCTGGGTCTGACCAGAGGGCCTACCAATCCTCCACCAGGCCAAGGGTCCACCTCCAGCACAACACACAACATCTTGGGCCCTATTCAATGCACCCATTTGAAAATGTGTTTGCCTTGTTGATCTTGCAGGCCCAGTTCTGCAAGTAGCCTGTCATCCAGTAATTTGGGCAAATCAAGAGTTGATTCTTCCTCCATAATCCCAATGAAGCACAAATTCATCCTTCGTGCACGGTTTTCAAGATTGTCAATCTTGTCGTCTTTCTCTGCCATCTCTTTTTCAAGGATATGCACATGCTTTTCTAAGTGCAGCATGTAGTCTTTGACCCTGGAAATCCACCCTTCAGCATGATCAAGACGTGGTCCCATTTTCGCGAGAGATGACTTTAATTCCTCAATTTGCATTGAAATGTGGTAGAATCTGTTATCTAAGGCCTTTACAATGACAACCATTAATGTGTTTATTAGGGCTACGTTAAAGTCTTTGTTATTATTTGTGATAATTGAGGGTGGATCCTTGGGCTGGTGGCAGATGACCACGCCCAGGGGGGGAAGATCCCGAGAGGGAACACCAGTCAGGCTCAGAGTTGGAAGACAGACACACACTAGTTTTTTTTATTAACTGTTTTAGTGAACCACCAGAGGTAGCAGTAGTGAGCTGGAAGATCCCGGCTGGGCGGTAGTCTCTCAGGCACTAGAACAACTATCCCAGGATGGCTGAGCTGTAGAGAAACTGGAGATAGTGAGTAGGCAGAGTATGCAGAGTTCAGGAACAGAACCTTGATGGTAACACTCACACAATAGTCTCTTGAAGCAGCCCAGGTGCTGGAATGAAGTAGGCCCTCGAGGAGCACCTGGTTCCAGAGAAAGCTTTGAGAGAGAGATGGTAACTTACTGGTGTTGTAGGCAGTGGTGACTTTCTGGCAGAAGTAGCATTCGGTAGCAGGTCCGGGAACGTGGGCCCTTGAGGAGTGAGTACCGGTTCCAGACTACGACCTGAAAAGCAAGAGAGAGAGCGAGGCCACAGAGGAGCGGGTACCCCTGGTAAAGTCCGAGGAGGCAGAGTAGCAAGGTAAGCAGAGAGAAAATCCCATCCGCAGCAATACCTGAGGAAGCTAGGTAACCCTAAGTAAACCTTTGCTAACTCGATTAGCTATCAAGACGAGAGACCTTAAATATCCGGTGAGGATGACGTCATCTCAGGGGGATGCCTCTGAGGTTTGCGCCACAGCTGGTACTTGAGTCAGGGCCGCACCGCGTGTGCGCTCTTAGGCCTCAGGAGAACATGGCGGAAGGCAGCGTCTAGCCGGTCCGGGGACGCCGGAGGAGGTTGGCAAGATGACGCCGCGGCAGCCAAACTTCCATCAACCAAAGAGGGAGTCGTCAAAGAGGTAAGGGGCGGAGTGGAGACGTCGGGCAGCAACAGCCTCAACAGTCCTCCACTGCAGCAGTTTTCATGTAGTTGGCCATTTTGGGAGATGCTGGCTTTGCCTTGTCTTTATCCCTTTTCACAGATTGTACCAACATTCCTGCACCGGTAAGCTCTAAAATCAATCCTATGATAACTCTATGGTATCGTGCAACAGAATCAGGTGATTAGAAAAAATACCTTAGGTTTTTTTCTTCAAAAAGAAACAAAATATGGAAGGTGGTTCCCAGGGCTCTGTGCCATGCGTCTTATCAAACCCACTGCTTGTGACCACCTTATTTTGAGCTTATGCTGTTTCTTCTTTTCATCAGATTCCTTTTCCATTTTTTGAAGGATGTTCTTTTGGTTAGAATAGCCACTCTCACCTCATTTTTAACCAGGCCTGCAGTCATCTGGTCTTCGTTCCACCTTTTTTAATTTCCCCCCTCCCCCTATATTATGATACATGTCCCCCTATCGCTCCTCCTCCCCCCCTGCACCCTTCCCCCCCCTCTTGCTCTCCCTCCTTGTCCTTTTATAACTCATTAAGTTTGCTGTAAATTGTTTTACATTGTTTTTAACTTGTTTTACTGTAACTCGTTAAGTTCACTAAATCAATATGATGTACTCACAAATACCGGTATAAAAAACACTTAAATAAATAAAAATAATGCATGGAATACATCTGGTCTGGGCTTCAAAGATGGTATTTTTAAGCAATGTCATTTCCTGATGTAAACTTGACCCATGTAGCTGCTCCTTTCAGTTCTTTTCTGTTCATTTTTTCATTTTATCATAATCTTTCTTTTGAAAGTTAAATGTTATTGCAGTAAAATTCCTTAGTGTCATTCCTCCAGTCATCAAGTTAAATTTGATTCCTACTGCCAAGTAGCCCTAACACCAATACCTCTTTTACCAAATCATGTGTTCACTAAGGATTAGTTCTAAAATAGCTCCCTTTCTTGTCTGTTCTTGTACCAGCTGCTCCATGAAGCAGTCATTTATTTCAACTAGAAACTATACCTCCTTAGCATCTCCTCATGTGATATTTACTCATACTCAGTCAATATTGGGGTAATTGAAATCATTAGGGATGTGAATCGTTTTTTGACGATTTAAAACAATCGTCAGATATATTTTAAATCGTCAAAAATCGTTAGAGCCGCGATACAATAGCAATTCCCCCGATTTATTGTCAAATCGGGGGGAGGGCGGGAAAACTGGCACACCAAAACAACCCTAAAACCCACCCCGACCCTTTAAAACAAATCTCCCACCCTCCCGAACCCCCCCAAAATGTTTTAAATTACCTGGGGTCCAGTGGGGGGTCCCGGCGCGATCTCCCACTCTCGGGCCACGGCTGCGTTAATAGAAATGGTGCTGGTGGCCCTTTGCCCTTACCATATGACAGGGCAAAGGTAGCGCCGGCGCCATTTTGAATATTGGCAATACGGCCCGCGTGCAGGAGGTTGCTCCCGGACCCCCGCTGGACTTTTTTCAAGTCTTGTAGGGGTCAGGAGGCCCCCGCAAGCTGGCCAAAAGTCCCTGGGGGTCCAGCAGGGGTCCGGGAGCAACCTCCTGCACTCGTGACGTCGGGTGCCAGGAACCAAAATGGCACCGGCGCTACCTTTGCCCTGTCACATGGTAAGGGCAAAGGGCCACCGGTGCCATTTCTATTAATGCAGCCGTGGCCCAAGAGTGGGAGATCGCGCCGGGACCCCCCCACTGGACCCCAGGTAACTTAAAACATTTTGGGGGGGTTCGGGAGGGTAGGGGATTTGTTTTAAAGGGTCGGGGTGGGTTATAGGGTTGTTTTGGTGTGCCGGTTTTCCCGCCCTCCCCCCTCCCCCGATAAAACGATTTTTAAACCAAAAAAACCATGATGATCAGATTCCCCCCCCCTCAGCCAAAATCGATCGTTAAGACGATCGATCACACGATTCACTTCCCTAGAAATCATCCATTATTTCTGTGTTGCTATTTTTATTAGCTTCTCTAATTTTTATTATGATTTTATCATGTCTGTTCATTCTGGCCAGGTAGATAGTAGTACACCCCCACTGTTATTCTATTCCCCTTTTCATATGGAATTTCTATCTCTAACGTTTCTACATTGCATTTTCTTTCCTATAGAACTTTTATCCTGTTTGACTTTATGATCCTTTAACATTTAGCACCACCCCTTCACCAATTTGATCTACTCTATAATTGTGATATAATTTGTACCCTAGTATCATATGTTCCAATTGGTTAACCTCCGTCCACATTCAGTGTTATGCATTCTAGCTCTTCTGTTTTATTTTTTAGACTTTTAGCATTTGATAATAGACATTTTGTTTGAATTAAAAACCTGCTTATCAGTTGACAGAGGTAATTTGGAATATTTTTGCTCTATCTGCTCTTTACTTTAAGGTACCTGGTCTATTGTAGCATTACTGGAACCTCTCTGTTAGAATTCTTTAAAATCCTTGTTTTGCTATTATCCTTCAAAGTTACATCTTTCCAAGCCATGTGCTTCTGAGTGATTGTTGGCTTTCCCCCATTATCTAGTTTAAAGTTGCTCTATCTCCTTTTTAAAAGTTAGTTACAGCAACCTGGTTCTACCCTGATTAAGGTGAAGCCCATCCCACTGTAAGAGGTTCCCTGTTCTCCAGAATGTTCTCTAGTTCCTAATAAATGTAAAACTCTCTTTCCTGCACTATTGTCTCAACTACACATTGAGACTGGAGTTCACTATACCTCTGGGCTCCTACATGTAGAATAGGCAACATTTCTAAGAATGCAACCCTGAAAGCTCTATATTTCAATTTCTTACCCAAAATCTTAAATTTAGCCTCCAGAACCTCCTTCCTGCACATTCCTATGTCACTGATAGCCACATGTACCACAACAGTTGGCCCCTCTCCAGCACTATCTAAAATCATATCTAGGTGGTGTGTGAGGTCTGCTACCTTTGCACCAGGCAGGCAAGTCACCAAACGATTCACACACCCACCAGTTACTCAGTTATCTACATTTCTAAGGATCGACTCAAATTAGTGACCATTACCCAAGAACCAGTACTCTTACCTTTTCAGATCAAGTAAGTGACCTTTGCAAACTCACAATTTTAATATTTGCAAGCAAATAGTAACTAATACAAGCTAACGAAATAAACCAAAATCATATTTCTAAAAACACACAATTACTAACAGTGGCAAACAAATACTAACAGACAATAAACACAGACAGTAATTGTTTAACCCATTAAGAATTTTATTTTTTTAGATTTTAGGTGTTCTTTCCCAGCAAGTCCAACTTACCACCAGCATATGAACATAGTAACATAGTAATGACAGCAGAAAAAGACCAAAACGGTCTATCTAGTCTGCCCAGCAAGCTTCCCAAGGTAGTAACTGCCGCTCTGTGCAGATTAACCCCATGTTTATCTTAAGGGTAGTAACTGCCACTCTGTGCAGGTTACCCCCATGTTTCTCTTAAGGGTAGTAACTGCCGCTCCATGCCAGCTAAGCTTTTTTATTTATTCCCATCCTCTAGCCCTATAGGAATCCACAGTGTTTATCCCATGCCCCTTTGAAATCCTTCACAGTTTTAGTTTTCACCACTTCCTCCAGAAAGGCATTCCAGGCATCCACCACCCTCTCAGTGAAGAAATATTTCCTGACATTGGTTCTAAGCCTTCTTCCCTTGAGTTTCAAATAGTGACACCTAGTTCTACTAAATTGTTTCCAATGATGACCATGGATTATTAAAACATTTCAAGTATCTGAAGGTCTGTATCATATCACCCTTGCTCCACCTCTCCTCCAGGTTCATCAACCTCTCCTCATAAGTCATTCGATGGAGACCACCCACCATTTTGGTCGCCCTTCTCTGGACCGCCTCCATCCGGTCTCTGTCTCCTTTGAGATACGGTCTCCAGAACTGAACACAGTACTCCAGGTGAGGCCTCACCAAGGACCTGTACAAGGGGATTATCACTTCCCTTTTCTTTCAAAATCTACCCCTAAGTATGTGCATTCATCTATATAAATAAAAATGTAAATGTTTGTTTGTTCAAAATCTTATATCTCCAAAAGTTCTTCAACGATTGCTTTGAAATTTTGAAACAACGTTGCATTCGAATATGCGCGTGTTTTTATATACCTATATTATATAGATGTCACACCTGTGACAGGTAAAAACATGCTTTTTTGGAAAAACAGCACCATCTGTTGGACGTACAAGCAATACACGCTATCTACAATATAAATGGGCTCTGACCGACGGCCCGCAAATACGCAGTAGAGAGCAGCTCTACCACACATGTGCGGACCATTGAGCTCTGCGCTACATGCTAGGTGTCACAGAGGGGAGGAGGAAAGGGCAGATAAGTCGCCACTCCGAGAAATGGCTCAGCCCGTTCCTCCCCCGCTGGGGAAGGGGGGAGGGAGTAGGGACTGCCGGACAGTTACACACAGGAGGAGGAAAGGGTAGAAAAGTCACCGAGCCAGTCCGTCCACCACCGGGGAAGGGGGGCAGGGAGTTGGGATGGCTGGAGCAGAGCAAATGCAGTAGAAAGCAGCTGTCAAGAGATCACCAGCAGCTGCAGCCTGCAGCAGCCAAACCGCTGAACAGAGAACAGCTCACCCTCCTCCCCCACCCCCTGAGTCCTGCAGATAAGGAGAAGCCAAGTAAATATCCCGCAACTGCGGGGGGGGGGGGGGGGGAGAGGGAAGGCAGTGCTGTCAACCCGCCCGTGGCTGAATGTATGAAACACAAGGCACAGCCAAGTGTGATTGCTGAAAGGTGAATATCCATTGATGTACATAAAAGCAATTGTGTACACCATTGAAGACGCCTTGTTTTTTATACATGCATAGAATGAATCCTCACTGACTAAACCTAGTTTTTCCAAAGTATCCATAGTATACTGTTTGAATAGGTGCCAACCATGACCTGGCTTACAGAAAACCCATGATGATCACTGGCAAAGCTCCAAATATCTGCACATGCTTGACAACAGTATATGTGCTCAGGGTGTTTTTCATGACCAGGCTAAATCTCTAATAAATCTGAGCAGAACTGGTGTCCTTTCCTGCTATACTTTGTTGCACTTATTGAGAGAAGGTTATAGCCATTGGTAATATTGCATGGGTTTGCAATGTCAGGTGCAAGAAACAAAAATACAAGTGATAACTGTAGAGTATAACACTTTCAGCACACCATCAATAAGAAAACATTATGGTGTAGATTTTTAAAGAAGTGCGCAAGGGGTACATTTGTGCACTCTACCCGGCGCGCACAAATGTACACCCGATTTTATAGCATGCGCGTGCTGCCACTTCCGTGTGCATGTTATAAAAAAATCCAGGATCGGCGCACGCAAGGGGGTGCACACTTGTGCACCTTGTGCGCGCCGAGCCCTAGGGGAGCCCTAGGGGAACCCCGATGGCTTTCCCCGTTCCCTCCAAGGCCGTTCCGAATTCAGAGTGGCCTCAGAGGGAAATTTTCTTCCGCTCCCCCCCACCTTCCCCTCCCTTCCCCTATCTAACCCACCCCCCAGCCCTACCTAAATCCCCCTACTGTATTTCAAATATTTATGCCTGCCTCTGGTAGGTGTATCTTGTGTGCGCCGGCCGGCTGCCGACATGCCATCCCCTGGCACAGCCGCTGTGCCGGAGGCCTCGGTCGCACCCCCGGACCACCCCCAGACCACCCCCGGACCTGCACCACGCCCATGCCCCCGCCCCCTTCTTACACCTTTTTCAAAGCTTCGGGACATTTGTACATCCCCGGGGCTTTTGCGCGCCACTGAGCCTATGCAAAATAGGCTTGGCATGCACAGGAGGGTTTTTAAAGGGTTACACACGTATATTACGTGTGTAACCCTTTGAAAATCTACCCCTATATGTAGTATCTAGACTGACATTGCCAAGGAGGAGAAGAGACCGGTATCAAATAATGGCAAGGCTGTAGAAAGCAAAAGAGCATGGAATGGAAATGTTGTCAGCTTTATTCTGCATGTCACATACACTTCTCTGCATGGTTTCTTGGATGGACTTTGATATGTATATGCTTGGAGTAACAATTTACTGGACCCTAAGTAAACATGTCATCATCTACTTTAAGCTGCTGAACTGATTTATATACTTCCTTGCCAGAAGGGAATTGTATTCTGTCCAATATTGACATACAAGCCGTTAAGCCCGTTAAAACGGGCTACATCCCTCTGTCTCTCACCTCCCCCTCATTCTCTCTCCCCTCACTCTTCACCACCCCCTACCTCCCTCCCTCACACTCACCCACTCCTCCCCACCCTCCCTCTCCTCCCACTCAGTCCCTCCCTCCCACTCAGTCTCACTCACTCCCTCCCTCCTCTATCCCTCTCCCTCCCCCTCCCTCCCTCCCTCTCAGTCCCACTCCCTCCCTCCCAGTCCCACTCCCTCCCACTCCCCTTCACTCAGTCCCCCCCAACTCAGTCCCAGTCCCCCCCCACTCAGTCCCAGTCCCCCCCACTCAGTCCCACTCCCTCCCCCTCTCACACTCCCACTCCCACTCTCTCCTCCCCTCTCACTCAGTCCCTCCCTCTCTCTCTCTCCTCCCTCACTGCTGCCGCCCGTCTTCGCCGCTGCGGCCCTGTCTCTTACCTCTCCCCCTTCCACTTACTCACATCCCTGACTCTCACCTCTCCCTTATTCTCACTCAGTCCCTCCCTCCCAGTCCCTCCCCCTCACTCAGTCCCTCCCCCTCACTCAGTCCCTCCCTCCCAGTCCCTCACTCAGTCCCTCCCTCCCACTCAGTCCCTCCCTCTCACTCTCTCTCTCCGTCCCTCCCACTTCCTCCGTCCCTCCCTCTCAGTCCGTCCCTCCCTCTCTCTCTCGCCTCCCTCCCTCGCTACTGGCCGCTGCCGCCGCCCGCTACCGCCACCACCCGCTGCCGCTACTGCCGCCGCCCGCTACCGCTACCGCCGCTGCCGCTACTGCCGCCGCCCGCTACCGCTACCGCCGCGCCCGCTGCCGCCACGCCCGCTGCCACTACCGCCCGCTGCCGCTACCGCCGCCGCCCGCTACCGCTACCGCCGCCGCCCGCTGCCGCTACTGCCGCCGCCGCCGCTGCTACCGCCGCCCGCTACCGTTACCGCCGCCCGCTACTGCCGCCGCCGCCGCCGCCCGCTGCCGCTACCGCCGCCATGTTGGTTTGTTTTTTTTGACGCTGCCTAAGACTGACGTGCTCGCCCGCACATGCGCAGTAGAGCTGCTCTCTACTGCGCATTTGCGGCACGTCGGTCAAGCTTCGTTTATTAGGTAGGATATAATGCTGAGTTTAAAATATTTTAGTGGAATTCAAGAAACTGATTACTGTTCCAACATAATGCAGTCCTATATGTATGGACTCAGTCTTGTGAGTTAATAATAGCTATTGTTAGGAAGATAGAAATTGGGAGACTCAGATTTACACTTACCATCAGGAGGCAGGAGTTTGCCTTGCAATTCCTGTAGCAACTTGAGATCTTGCCTGTAGAAGACTCTAAAGGGCTACTTGAGGGCCTCCAGGTCCTGCTTTGTAAGAACATAAGAACATAAGAAATTGCCATGCTGGGTCAGACCAAGGGTCCATCAAGCACAGCATCCTGTTTCCAAACCAGGCCAAAAGAACCTGACAAGTACCCAAACACTAAGAAGATCCCATGCTACTGATGCCAGTAATAGCAGAGGCCATTCCCTAAGTCAACTTGATTAATAGCAGTTAATAGACTTCTCCAATAACTTCTCCAAACCTTTTTTAAACCCAGCTACACTAACTGTACACATCCTCTAGCAACAAATTCCAGAGCTTAATTGTGCATTGAATGACAAAGAATTTTCTCTGATTAGTCTTAAATGTGCTATTTGCTAACTTCATTGGGAGCCCCCTAGTCCTTCTCCTATCTGAAAGTGTAAATAACCAATTCACATCTACTCATTCAAGAACTCTCATGATTTTAAAGACCTCTATCATTTCCCCCCTCAGCAGTATCTTCTCCAAGCTGAACAGCCCTAACCTCTTCAGCCTATCCACATAGGGAAGCTGTTCATCCCCTTTATCATTTTGCCCTTCTCTGTACATTCTCCATCACAACTACTGTATTTTTTGGTCCATAAGATGCCCCTGACCATAAGACGCACCTAGGATTTAGAAGAAAATAAGAAAAAAAAATTCTGTCCCTATGACGGACTCTGTACAGAGCTCCCCCTGGAACGAATGTAGCGTCTCTCCCTCTCGTGCGCCGTCCCCCTCCTCCTCCACCCAACTCAGCTCAATCAGTATGGTGGCACAGTCAAATGCATGAAACATCTATTATATCTAAGGAAATGGCCTGTACTAACTTTGATGCCATGTATCGTCTCCTGCCGGCAGAGCTTCAGCTCCCTGCCGGTCTGCTGTTCCTGGGGTGCATGTTACTGTGAAGCTCGGCATGGCGCAGGTACCAATCCTCCTCCTCCCAACTCAGCCCAATCAGTATGGTGCAGGTCAAACAGTGTGTCTTATGGAGCGAGAAATACGGGACACCTTTTATGAGATGTGGCTTCCAGAATTATATACAGTATTCAAGGTGTGGTCTCACCATGGAGTGATACAGAGACATTATGATATTTTTTTGTTTTATTATTCTGTTTGCTTTTTTGACTGTTGCAGCACACCGAGAAGACGATTTCAAAGTATAATCCACTATGATGCCTAAATCTTTTTCCTGGGTGGTAGCTCCTAATATCGAACCTAACATCGTGTAACTACAGCAAGGGTTTTTTTTTCTCTATATGCAACACCTTGCACTGGTCCACATTAAATGTCATCTTCCATTTGGATGACCAATCTTCCAGTCTCGCAAGGCCCTCCTGTAATGTATCACAATCCGCTTGTGATTTAACTACTCTGAATAATTTTTTGTCATCCGCAAATTTGATAACCTCATTCATCGTATTCCTTTCCAGATCATTTATAAATATATTGAAAAGCACTGGTCCAAGTACAGATCCCTGGGGTACTTCATTGTTTACCCTTTTCCACTGAGAAAATTGTCCATTTAATCCTACTCTGTTTCTGTTTCCTGTCTTTTAACCAATTTGTAATCCCAGAAAGGACATCGCCTCCCATCCTATGACTTTGTCAAATGCCTTCTGAAAATCCAAATACAGTACATCTACTGGTTCACCTTTATCCACATGCTTATTAACCCCTTCAAAAAAATGAAGCAGATTTGTTAGGCAAGACTTCCCTTGGGTAAATCCATATTGACTGTATTCTATTATACCATGTTTTTCTATATGCTATATGATGTTAATCTTTAGAATAGTTTCCACTATTTTTCCCAGCACTGAAGTCAGGGTTACTGGTCTATAGTTTCCCGGTTCACCCCTGGAGCCCTTTTTAAATATTGGGGTTACATTGGCCACCCTCCAGTCTTCAGGTACAATGGATGATTTTAATGATAGGTTACACATTTTAACTAATAGATCAGAAATTTCATTTTTTAGTTTCTTCAGTACCCTAGGATACATATCATCTGGTCCAGGTGATTTTCTACTCTTTAGTTTGTCAATCTGGACTACTACATCTTCCAGGTTCACAGTGATTTGGTTCAGTTTATCTGACTCATCGCCCTTGAAAACCATCTCTGGACCTGGTATCTCCCCAACATCCTCTTTAGTAAACACAGAAGCAAAGAATTATATATATTTTTAAAAGTTTTTATTATGAGTTTTTGCCTCTACGGCCAACTTCATTTCAAATTCTCTCCTTGCCTGTCTTGTCAATGTTTTACACTTACCATTGTGCTATTAAAAACAAAATGAATTATAAGGCTGTAAAAGCCATGGTTCAGGCCTCCACTAAGTACAAAGTGACTGTGCCGAGCACCATATCTCTAAATCTTGAACCTCAACCCCACAGCAGATACTTATCACTCTCAGCATAGATAGGCAAACATTACTTTCACCCTTGTGTTTTGTTACTGCCCTCGCCATGAGCAGCATGCACAATTTCCTTAGTGCCATGAGACCAGCAACACATCAGAGGGTTGGTACAGAAATTTTCAATGTTAACAGAGGAATACTTACTTCTCCCCCTTTTACCTGTCTTTCAGCCCTCCCCTGACCTTCTGTCAAGATCTGTGCCCAGTGATATCTGCAGTTAGTAGCAGTGTCGAGTCCAAGTCAATAGGGAACCTATGACATCATGCAGAAAGACAATAGTTGCTCAGCTCTTGCCTCCTCTCCTACACAATCTATTTGTCATGATGGATACTCATGTAAGGGTCAAAGCAGTTTCAGGACTTTTCAGATGTTTTGCCTCATCAATTTCAGTATGCATTAAGGTTAATGACATAGCTCCTACACACACACTACTTACCCCAGCTGCAAATCTTCTTAATAGATTGCAAGATATTGGACTCACCAATATCATACTAAAATGGTTTAAATCATTTTTAGAGAATATAACTTTTACTGTGAAGATCAAAGATAGTATCTCTAAAAAGATAAAATTATCAACAGGAGTCCCAAAGGGCTCAGGCTTAGTGACTACCCTTTTTAATATATATTTACTTCCATTGTGCCATTTGCTTACTGGTTTGAGCCAAACTTATTTAATTTACGCTGATGATATTCAGCTTCTATTTCCAATTGAAAGCAATATAGAAGCCACCTTCAAGATAGTTGATATGTACTTAAAAATTATTGGTCAGCTACTTGCCCAAATGAAATTGATTTTAAATGTATATAAATCGGTTTTTATGATTTTAGATAGGAAAAATGTTAACTTAGAGAAGAAGGTGATCACCCTTGATAACAAAGCATGTTTTAGGTTAGTAGATGTAGCAAGGAATTTAGGACTTTTCATGGATTATGAACTAAATTTTAATGCTCATATATCAAAAAAAGTAAAAGAAAGCTTTTGTAAATTAAGGATGCTTAAACGTTTGAAACCTTTACTTTCATTTGACAACTTTAGATATGTCCAGCAGGTAATGTTATTTACGGGTCTTGATTACTGTAACTGTACTATGCTAGGTCTTCCAAAAACCACCATATGTCCCCTGCAAGTACTTCAAAACGTTGCAGCCTGGATCTTAACCAATACGAGAAAGAAGGATCATATCACCCCAGTTTTAAAGAATCTCCATTGGCTACCAGTCGAATATAGAATAAAGCACAAACTATTATGTATTGTTCATAAGATCATATATGGTGAAAGGACAGACTGGCTGAATACAACTATAAAATTATATAATCCTCAGTGAGACCTAAGGTCCGCCAACAAAGGCCTCCTTTCAATATCCACTGTAAGATCGGCGCATCTCAGCGAGGTAAGAGATCGTGCTATCTCGGTGGCAGGTCCAAAACTTTGGAACAGTCTTCCACCTGATCTAAGATTACAGCATAATCTAAAGAGATTCAAAAAAGACCTGAAAACATGGTGTTTCCAACAAATATATGGCCCCTAATTCCCAAGAGGACAGATGAGAGTCATGATAATCACCAAGAATGATTAATTTAATTTTCACATCATTATTTTTTTTAGATTTTTATTGTACTTGTATCTTTTTATTTTATTGTTTTTAGTTAATAACTAATAATTCTTAGTTTTATGAATACCAAGTCGAGTTTATATTGGATTTTATTGTACTTTTCTCTTTTCGAGATTATGTGATGAGTTTTTAATATGTAAACCATAGAGATAGAAACTTGCTTTCTGTGCAACGGTATATAAAAACTACATAAATAAATAAATAACTAAATAGAATGCAGCTAGCCCGTTGGGGAGAGAAGGCATATTAAATAAATTTTGTGGTACTTTGAGCCAAAAGGGCTACCCAGCCTTTATCCCAAAAATTGAACATTTTAACCCCAGATTAAAAAGCATTCTTAGGTTTATTTCTGCTTGATTCTGCATAGGCCTTGATCCTGGATTTTACACTGCCCCTCCTGTGTCTAGGATGGTTTAACGATGGGTTCTTTGGCGAGGACAAGCCTGGCCAAAAGTGACTTCTTTTCTATGAAAATATTTGGCAGTCTCCTGAGTATTGCTATTAAGTTGAATGTTATAACCAGTGATAGAGGGCACACCGCATCACAGGGCCCTGCATGTACATTTTTTTCTACATAACTGACTAACTACTGTATAATAAAAACAGACATGTTCAAACTTAGCAAGTTATCATTGACTTCTGGCTAAGAGATATTACTAAAGGTTAGCCAGTTTTGAAGAATAATTTTGCTATTTATGTATATTAAGTAGTCCATATTTAGAAAAAGCTGAGTACCTAAATTAGGTGCCTAAGTTATGCACCTATTTTCAGCTGAACTTTGGATGCTAAGTTTTCAAGTGAAAATTCACATTTATTTATTTATTTAAAAGTATTTCTATACCATCTTTACAAACAATGTTTAATCAAAACGGTTTACAAATATCAAATAAAAATAGAACTAAAAATAAATTAAGGATTAATTAGGAGTAAAATAGCTTATGGAGAATATAAAATTACAAAAATTTCGTTAATATAAAATAAAAAATTGTTTAAAATAAAAATAGGTAACATAAAACAAGTCAGTAGTCAAGCGGAGAGGAATCGGGTGCCATACTGAATATGTATGTATTCTGGGAGTGTGATGTAATTATTTGGTGGATGGTATATGAAACACAATTCGAAATAAATTAGTTTTTAAGGATTTTTTGAATTGTTTGGAATTAGATATGGTTCTGATGGAGTCTGGTAGTGAATTCCACAGAATGGGGCCTATGACTGAGAAAGCTCTTTTTCTAGTAATATCGAGGCGGGCTTGTCGAGGTGAAGGAATGTCGAGAAGATTTTTGTCCAGTGACCTTAAATGTCTAGTTGGTTTGTAAATTCGGAGAGTGGAGCATAGTGTGACCGAATTGGGAGTGTAAATGAGAGAGTGTATAATGGATACAATTTTGTACTGTATTCTGTGTTTAACTGGTAACCAATGTAATGATTGAAGTATTGGGGTAATGTGATTTTTTTTTGAAGAATTTGTTAAGATACGTGCTGCTGCATTTTGGATTAACTGGAGTGAGTGAAGTGTGTTTTCTGGAAGACCTATGTATAGAGAATTACAATAATCCAATCCGGAGAAGATGAGTGATTGAAGAATGGTTCGAAAGTCGTGGAAAAAAAGTAAAGGACGTAACCGTTTTAAGAGTTGAAGTTTGTAGAAAGAATTCCTAGTTAGCATGGATATGTGTTGTTTTAATGAGAGATCTGTATTGATGGTTATGCCTAAGTTTTTTGCAGATTTTGATATGGGGATGGTTATTCCATTGAATATGAGTTGAGGAGGGGGGCCTATAGATGAATCAGTGATTGAGGAGAGGTGAACTATTTCTGTTTTTTTTGGATTTAATTTCAAGCGATTATGAGAAAGCCAGGTGTCAATGGTTGTGAGATATAATGTTACTAAAGATAGTGTATGGGTCCAGGAAGTGTTATATGGTACCATGAACTGTATGTCGTCAGCATAGATTTTGACTTTTATGTTTAATGAGGCTAATATGTGACAGAGAGGTAACAAATAGATATTGAAAAGAATAGGAAAAGAAGAACCCTGTGGAACACCTGATGCAATGGAATATGGAGTACCCTAAACTTAGCACCCTAAATTTAGGCCTGCTGTACATTTGCCTAGATTAAGGATCGTTAGTTAGGTTCCTAGTGCTGAAAATCAGTGCCAAGCTTCTAACTTTTTTCCCCCACCTTAATTTTGCCTCTGTAGACTTAGCTGGGTATTTCCTTGTTTGAAAATTACTGGCTGTTCATACTTACTTGGTTATATTAGTGCTAAATGGTTTACTTAATATTGACTTTATAGGGTCTGATTTTCAAAAGCAGGTACGCATATAAAATGCAGTTTTATTCCTGGAAATGGACTTTTAGGAAATTGCTCAAGATTTTGAACATATAAAAGTGGACACTAAAGCAATTTCACATGTACTTTTATGTTCACTAGAAAGAAGCATTCCTGAAGGCAGAGTTTTCAAAAGTATGGAAGTAAGTATATACACATGCACATTTACACCTGCTCCAAGCAGTATAAATGCGTACATGTATGTCATGGTGGTTTCCACATATATCCATTAATTTCCGAAGTGAATTTAAGCATGTAAGTCTGCTTTGAATATTTGGGATGAAATCTGAATATATTTTCTACAAGCAGACTTTAGCCTACATGAACTGTTAATTATTCTTTAACAGGCCGATACAGTACAGTGCGCGCCGGTGGGTAAGAGGTAATAGCACATCGAAAACGCACGTCCAAATGTATCGGCCTGTTAAAGAATAATTAACAGTTCATGTAGGCTAAAGTCTGCTTATAGAAAATATATTCAGATTTTGTCCCAAATTTTCAAAGCAGACTTACATGCTTATTCAGTAAGGGGTAATAGCATGTCGAAAACGCGCGTCCAACCCCTCCCCCCGCCAAAACAAATAGCGCCCGCAACATGCAAATGCATGTTGCGGGCCCTATTAGTTATTCCCGTACAATTCAGTAAGTAAAATGTGCAGCCAAGCCGCACATTTTACTTTCAGAAATTAGCGCCTACCTAAAGGTAGGCGTTAATTTCTGCCGGCACCGGGAAAGAGCACAGAAAAGCAGTAAAAACTGCTTTTCGGTCCACCCTCTGACTTAATATCATGGCGATATTAAGTCGGAGGTCCCAATAGTAAAAAATAATTTAAAAAAAATAAATAAATAAAATCAGCCCGCGGCTCGCGGGTTGAAAAACGGACGCTCAATTTTGCCAGCGTACAGTTTCCGAACCCGTGGCTGTCAGCAGGTTTGAGAACCGATGCTGGCAAAATTGAGCATCGGCTTTCAAACTCGCTGACAGCCGCCGCTCCTGTCAAAAAAGAGGCGCTAGGGACGCGCTAGAGTCCCCAGTGCCTCTTTTTACCGCGGGCCCTAATTTGAATATTTTTTTAGTGAATCACGCGCACAGTTGAGCGGGCGCTCGCCCACTCTCCCGCAAATTTTACTGTATCGGCCTGCAAGTAAGCTAGTGGAGAAAATGAGGAATAGATTATTGGAATTGATAGTCTAATATTAACTGGCAGATGCAAACCACAGAAGCATAAGATTCTGCTTCTTAGGAGCTGATCAGTACTTTGTACTTTCTACTTCTCTGTATTTCAAGATATGGTAGAAATATATAGCACCCATCTCATTTCTGACTTCAATCTTTCAGTACAGACTACAAAGTAATGATCATCTCATGAGATTTGTTACATGTTTTATTGGTATACAATAAATATTAGAGGCAAGCAGGCCAAAAAATGCCATTTTGTGTTGTATTGTATCATTTGGCGTTCTATTTCATTGTTATTAATGTTTTTCTATTTGTCTTTTTTTAAGTTTTGGAAAGAGTATGCACTATTTCTGAATAGTGCACACTATGAATCATGCACACTATTTCTGCATAGTGCATTCTGCAAATACAGTTTGCACTAAAAACGATAGAAGAAAAAACACAAAATTTCATAATTTTTTTATGTCATTTTGTTTTGAAAATGAGTACATGTCCCTAATATAGATATTGGCAACTCGGTCAGCAAAAAGATGAGTCATGAATCATGATGTATTATCAGCATCATGTCATATCACAGTACCACAGTATCCTGTGTGAAACATACAGAATGTAAGCCTGATGATTTTTTTCAGTATCTTGTTTTGTTAATCAATGTAACTGTATGAATGCTTTACACCTTTGATTAAGATTAATGATTTTAATTCTCTATGTGATCAAATTCCTGCATTAGCCAGAACTGTGCTTTGAACATCAACATCTCCTCTTAAATTGATTTCAATAATACAAGTCATCCTCTAAGGTACTACTGTGTGAATATATTAACAGAAAAATCCATAATCTTGAAAGAATTGCTTACCTAACCTCTGGATGTCTCTGTTGGTCCACAGGAATATATATACTAATATATTAAGCTATAGAAACAGATCTATTAAAGGCAATGTTTAGAGATGTGCATTCATTTTAAATGAATGAGTAAAACATGATGAATGAGACCAAACGGAAAATAGCCTCCTACAAAAATACCCCCAAATGTTTGGATATTTTTGTATTCATGAATTTAAAAAAATAATGTGCCTTTGGCAAAACCAAGTCTCAGCCTGTAGGCATAGGCCCAACACCGTGGCCTGGCCAGAAGCTGGGACCCATTGCTGATGTCAAGGCCTATGCCTAGGCTAGACACCGAGGCCCATTGCAGAGGCCCAGGCATGAGGCCATGTCACATTACTAAAGTCCAAGCATACAACCAGGCCTAGAACCATATCTAATGCTAGGGCATGGCCCAATATCATGTTCCATTGCTGAGACACGGATATGGGCCCAGCTCAAGACTGGGTCCTATTGCAGAGGTCCAGGCCTAGGTCTAGGCCTAGCCCCAGAGGCCCTGGAGTTGGTTTTACACCACCTTGTTTCTTTTTTCCATTGAATAAAAATGATGCCATTCATATGGAAGACATGTCTCAGGGACACCAGTGTGTCACCTTCCTCTTGAGCAGGCAGAGCCATTTTGATGAATGACCATTGATATATATATTGCTGTACATCAAAAAAGCGCCATCCGTTTAGGAGGAAGATACCATAGTTGCATCACTTTGGTGTTTTTCTGATGGACAGCATCCTTTTTTTTTGTCAATAGAAGAAAGACGATGGGTGAAGTTCTGATCCTGCACCAAAGTCCTAGGCCCAAGCCTAGGCCCAGTCCTCAGCAATAGGACTTGACCTCAGACATGGGCCTATGCCTGGGCCTAGAAAAATGGGACTTGTCCTTGCTCTGAGTCCCATTGTTGGGCCTGGGCTTCAACAAGCCAAGCCATGATAATAGGACCCAGCCTTGGGCCTAGGCTTCAACAGAACTTGGCCTTGGCCTATACTGAGCATATAGCTTAGTAGTAGGCCCAGACCTGGTACTTAATGACAGGGCTCAGCCTTGGGCTGGGCCATGGCATTGAGCCTAGGTTTGGGCCTGGGTCTAAGCAATGAGACCCAGCCTCAGGCCTTGACGATAGCATCCAGCCTTGGCCTGGGCTTTGGCTGGAAGATGGATCCCAGATTTGGGCCTGAGTCTGGGCCTTGGCTACAGTGATAGGATTCTATATTGAGCTTGACCTGGTGTTAGGCCTTGGCCAAGTCCAGGACAGTTTCTACACAATAGGACCTGGTCTTGAGCTGGATCCCAATATTAGGCTTAAACAGAGGACTGACCTGGAGCTGGCCTTAATTGGGGCATTAGCATCAGACCTGGGACTAGGCAAAGGGATCAGTATTGGGTCAGGCCCCTTGTTGTGTTTAGGCTGAGGCCTGGACCTCAGTGATGGGACCCAGACTTGGGCTAGGCTCCAGCATCAGGCCATGCTAACTGGCCCCTGCCTTTGGGTTTGGTCCCGGTGTCAGCTCTGGAGACTTCAGCCTGGGCCTCAGTGATATGACCCATCCATAAGCTGGGCCTTGGGGTTAGGACCGGGCATCCACAACAGTATGGGTCCCAGCATTGGTCTTCAGCCTAAGGCCATGTCTCAGCGATGAGATCCGGCAGCAAGCCAGACTCCAGTATCGGGCCTGGGCCTCAGCTTCATTTCCCAAGGTAGATAGAGTGTGTTGCATGTCTGTCCAACAGATGTCGCTGTTTTCCCCACACACATGTAAAAACATGTTTTTTCTGTAACCTTGTGACATCTATGTAATCTAGATAGAGAAGAACCTTGCCGAAAGTGAAAGCAAGGTTGTGTCCAAATTTGAAAGCAATTGGTGCAGTAGCTGAGCCTGTTTAAGTTGAAAAAACAGAACAGAGCAGTAAAGGTTACAGTTTGTGGTTTTTTTTTTTTTTACCCCAAATAAACAGCACCAGCAAAGAATAGTTTAAATATGCAAGCACGCCTTCCTGGCCCCCCCCCCCAACCCGGTGAAATAGAGCAACCCACGCTACAGCCCCCCTCTCGGGAGATGTGGAGAATGAGTGCCCCCCCCCCTGTGAAAAACGCGAGGCGGAAAATAAGAACAGTCCCCCACCGTGCTCCTCCCCGGCTACCTGTGTAAACTGCCAGCCGGTGGCGAGGGTGTGTGCTAGGGTTTGTTCCGCCAGCTGCCATGTCGCAAAACTTCACCGGTGAAAGTGATGCGTCATGATTCCTGACCTAGTAAGGGCAAATGTCCGCTGAGGATATGGCGCCGACAGGCTGTTTGCCCTTACTATGTCACATGGTGTACCGACGTCATTGTTGTCTCCGTATAGCATAGTAAGGGCAAGGTCCACCAGTGCCATTTTGGTTGCTGGCATCCGACGGCCCTACTGAATGCGATGTGTCCCGGACCATTCCTGTGGTGCCGGCGGAGAAGCACGGACTTGTATCAGGTATAGTGTGTGATCGGAGTGCAGTGCGTGGTTGGGTGGACGAGGGCACTTTAATTTAAATTCGGAGGGTGTGTGAAATGCGTGGCTTCCTAATGTAGCAGCCAGGAATTCGTGTTTTGGTGTGTTTTGGGAGGCTGGGTGAAGTAAGTGACATTGGCAGGAGTGTGGGTGGGGGTGTGTGGTGTGATGAGTGTGGATTTCTGTGTGTTATGAGGGAGTGTGAATGAAAGACAATAGCCCTGTGTGGGGGTGTGGTGTGGTGGGTGAGTGTGTGTGAAAGGTGTAGGAGGTTGCGCTTGCGCTGATGGCCACCAGATGTCGCTGTTTTGTGTAAGCAATTTTTAAACTTGTATTACCTGTCACAGGTGTGACCTATATATAATGTAAGTGTATAAGATCCTTCCCGTATGGGAAGTGAATGTTGTGTGCAAATTTGAACGCATTCGGTTAAGCGGTTGGCGAGATTAGCGACGACGTACAAACTATTTAACATTTTTATTTATATAGATTAACCTGACAAATGACTCTGGCTTACAAAAATGAATAAACAAACAAAACTATTTTTTTTCACTTTGCACACCCCTAGTAATCATATAGGTATGAAAAATTCAAAAGCCTAGTTTGTTTCAATTTTGAAATGAGACTACATGATTGTAAAATGACTTTAGGTACAGAATACTATGAGGTAAATTTTTAAAGGCTTAGGTGCCTTTTCTACAGATAAAATAGAGCTTTATTGGTCATATTTTCTGATAGCTAAAATCCACTTAGCTAAGTGGATTTTCAGCTACTAAAATATACTCACACACTATTGTAGAATGAATGCTTTTGGCCTCATAAAAAAGTGTTTTGTAGAACTTTTTGGAAACATGGTTGTATGGCAGACCCCCCCAGTCTGACCACTAGATGCCACTATCCCTGTCCTTGGAACACACTTACTGGGTCATTCATCAAAATAAGTTAGGTCCCTAATGCATACGATAAATAACTCAACGCTCGTTAAAAAGCAAATTTTACATTTAGTATGCAAGTGGAAGGAGTTAATTAAATGTGTGGGTCTGGAGAAGGTACAGAGAAGGGCTACCAAAATGATAAGGGGAATGGAACAACTCCCCTATGAGGAAAGACTAAAGAGGTTAGGACTTTTCAGCTTGGAGAAGAGACGACTGAGGGGGGATATGATAGAGGTGTTTAAAATCATGAGAGGTCTAGAACGGGTAGATGTGAATCGGTTATTTACTCTTTCGGATAGTAGAAAGACTAGGGGACACTCCATGAAGTTAGCATGGGGCACATTTCAAACTAATTGGAGAAAGTTCTTTTTTACTCAACGCACAATTAAACTCTGGAATTTGTTGCCAGAGAATGTGGTTAGTGCAGTTAGTATAGCTGTGTTTAAAAAAGGATTGGATAAGTTCTTGGAGGAGAAGTCCATTACCTGCTATTAAGTTCACTTAGAGAATAGCCACTGCCATTAGCAATGGTTACATGGAATAGACTTAGTTTTTGGGTACTTGCCAGGTTCTTATGGCCTGGATTGGCCACTGTTAGAAACAGGATGCTGGGCTTGATGGACCCTTGGTCTGACCCAGTATGGCATTTTCTTATGTTCTTATGTTCTTATGGTAGCGCAGAATGCGAAAGAGTAACGCACGATTTAACTATACCTTTTTTCTGTGCATTATCAGGTAAAATGTATTTTATTGCAAGAGAGAGAGAAAGGAGATAGAGAGAGATGAAGACTCTGAATAGAGTCATTGTGACATGCTATTATATACATATACCATTGTAAGAGGGTACACTTTCAACTTGGGCTGGGTTTGGGGTCGTGCTTTTACATACTCAGTCAGAGCTAACTGCAAATTAGATATGACTGATGACTTTCTATCATTTGAATTAATGAACAACAAGAGGAGTTGATTTGTACAATGCATGCAATCTCTCACTCTCTCTCTCTCCCCAGGTTGGAAAAACAGATACTCAACCTACAAGTGTCCATTTTCTCCTGCTACTGGCATATACATGGCCTGGATTATGCAGAATTTTTTTTTAACCTAAATCTGCTTTCTTTGGTTCATCCTACTTAGTATCACAACGATACTATTAGGAGGAATTACAGAAAGCAGGATTTTTTTTTTCAATGCCCCCTTGAACATGGCATATCTTTATGCCAGCCCTGGACTGGCATAAAATTTGCCACATTGTAATGGGTGCTTTGGCCACATGTGAAATATTTTGCATTGCGGGGATTACCTGATAGCCTCATCTCCATGGAATTTGTATGTGATAAGCGCTATTAGCTACGCAGTGATTTGGACGCACATTTTGGATGCACTAATCCCCATATTGCATCGGGGGTTATGGACGCGCATCCACTCGCCGGGTGTTAAACCATGCGCTAGCCACTGCTCGTGGTATTGCATCATCCCCAATGTGCAATATTTATCTATACAATGCAGTAACTATACAATTTGCCTAGCCATGCCCATTTATTTTTATCGTGGGCGCTATTTATGCTATATTTATAGCATTTTGATGAATCTAGGGGTTAGATAGGAGTCATTCATACTCTTCAGTCCCTCCCACCAGGAGGCTCTGGATTGGATGTCTCAATACTATTTAGCCCAGCCCTTCTATTACATCGTGGGTTGAGTAAGGTTGTAATTTTTCCACATGATGGTAGGTCCTCCTGGCCTTGCCCTAAGGAATTTTCTTTCAGAAGGGATACCGCACCATGCACACCCTGCCAGAGGGTCCCTCTTACTTTATCTTATAGAGAGAAAGATTGTTGAGCTTGATACCCTTTAGGGGCAAATGAGTTCTTACCATGAGACATAAGACCTGTGAGCCTACTCTATAGGTGGACCTGCGCCGCATGGCCATAGCCCATCCTTGATGGAGCACTGGGACGCACGCTCGGGGTCTGCGTCCCGGTGGGGGGAGGAGTGAGAGTACGACAATGTGCTATCGGGCCTCCCCACCCCCAGCAGAGAGCAGGATGTGCCTAAGGTCCTCCCCTGCTGGTGGCGCAAATGGGGAGCGCCGGCGGTGCAGGCCAATGACGTCAGCGGGCCTTTAAAGGGCCGCAACGGAGGTCAGGAGACCCCTTTTCTTGCAATGCACCGGCAAGGGAGGGTGGCGGCGTGCGAGCGGTGACCGGGCAAGCAGCGGTGGCTCTATAAGTGTAGGCGGGATGGCAGGAGCGGAGAGACGGAGTGTTCGTTCGGACAGAGGGGAAGAGTCAAGACTGTGTTGCACAGGACGACCAGAGAGGCAATGCAACGCGAATTTGGAGCAGCGGTGTCCTAATCAGGCGGTCCGGTTTGGACAGGCAGCCACAAACACAAGTAAAAAAAAAAAAATCCCAAACATGCATCTCTTTAAACTTATTGCATGGCCTGCCCATGTGGATCTGAGCTGCCGGGAGTGGAAAGGGGGAGGGTGGTTTCGTTATCCTTTCCTTCCCCCATTACTGCCCCAGGTGCGATCGGCCACGTGTTCTTCAATAGTCACGGGACAGAGGGAAACAGGGGGTATGAGGGGAGTTGATATATATTTTTTTCTTTCGCTGCATTAGTTTTAGCCGGCTTTTAGGTTCTGGGAAGCCCCCCCACCCCCACCGGAGGCGAGGCTCAGGAGATGCGGGGAGGCGGCTGAGAGGAGGAGCAGCAGTGAGGAGGCAGCATGCTAGAGAGGCAGCTTAGGGGACAGAGTGGATCGCAGCAAGTATTACAAAAAAAAAGAGAAGAAAGAGAGGGAGAGAGAGAGAGAGAAGAGAGATAAAAGAAGATAAATTTTGTTTTGCTTCCTCAGCCACGCGGCTTCCAGGATCCTGGGGGGGGGGGGGGCTTTTTTGATGCTAGGCCAGTTTCCCTGTTGCCCGGTTCTGGAGTAAGAATTCCCCCCCCCCACCCGATTCGTTGAGGGGGCTGGTTTTGGAACGTGTTTTTTGGGAGGCCTACCCCATACGAGGGGGTTGATTTTCCTCGGCACATGGCCAGTTGGTCCGGGCCAAAGGGGAGGGGGGGGGAGGCCCACATCAGAGGGTGGGTTCGCTCAACCAGGAGCACCAAGGGAGTACCCGAATAAAAAAAAAAAGGGGGGAGAAAAGGGAAGGTCAGGTCCAGCAGGAGGGAATCACTAGAATGAGTCAGCAGGCAGACGGGGGGACGCGTTGCAGAGGGAAGGGGTCAGAGACAGGCGGAGAGGGCCTAGATCAGCAGAATATATTTAAAAAAAAAAGGGGGGGATTTATGGACTCAAATCAGGGGGTGCCTGTGGGGTCTTTTTAACCACGGGAAGCGGTGCTTGCCTTTGTCATTGCAGATTCAGTTCCCGCTTGGAAAAGGAAAGAAAGAAAAGAGTTAAAAAAAAAAAAAGGGGGAGGAACTATAGGAGTCAGAGCATGGATATGGGTGGCATGGCAGAGCAGCTGTGGTGCGGAATTGCGGCTCCAGTCTATTTGAGGGGGTGTGGGTTTGTGGCCTACGGCTACCAGTGTTGGAGTGGAGCACTAGCATAGTGGTCAGAGTAATGGGCTCTGAAGCAGAGAAGCCAGACTTCAATTCCCACTCAGGGATTACTAAAGGCAAATTACTTTTCCCTTTGACAAAAAAATAAATGTGGTGTTTAACCTTTCTGCACCAGCAGAGCAGCTGGGCTGCATTTGGCACGTGCAAGAGCTTCAAGGGGGAGAATTGAGGAGAGGCCAAGCACGGAGACCATGCTGCCAGCAGGGCAGGTGACATTTCAGTACAGGAGGCGAGCAGTGGCGGCTGGTAAGGTTTGAGGCCGTGTGGGTTGGTGCAGTGGACGAGAACAGTGCAAGCAACACAAAGGTGGGGTTGGTCGCAACATGGAGAGGTCTGCAGGAGATGCCACGAAGTCACAGCCACAGTGGTGCTCCTCTGTGAGGGCAGTGAATTTTACACACAGCACCACAGCCCGCACGGAGGTACACAGCTGCAGGCCAGCAGGAGTAAGTATCAGAGGCCTGCGGGCATGGTGAGCCATCTCCTTCTTTTGCAGGTCGTTATGCGGGGGACAGCCCTGCAAGGCAGTCTACCATATCCTGCCCATTACTCGGCAGGGCGGAGCTTTAGCGGCATTTCGGGGCGTGACAAGTTCTGGACATCGCTAACCATCCCAGTGCGGTCGTGTGCTGAGCTGTGCAGTGAATGTTCTAGAGGCAGGCATGGCTCAATGATGACGGGAGGTTTCCAGACAAGAGGGAAGAGAGTAGGTTCGGGACAGGGGGAACTCAGCCTTGGGATGCAGCGGCTGCTCCGCACCCACTGTCGAGCTGCCCAAAGGGACCAGCGACAGGGAGTAAGGATAAAACAGTTTAAGAGGATGCAGTGCAGGAAAGCGCCATCACCCAGCCAGTTGGCGTGCACATGTTATAAAATCCAGGGTCAGCGCGCGCAGGGGGGTGCACAATTGTACAACCTGCGCGCCCCAAGCCGAGCAGCCTGCCTCCATTCACTCCGAGGCTGCTCCAAAATCGGCCGAAATCGGAGCAGCCTCGGAGGGAACTTTTTTCTGGCCCCCTCCCCACCTTCCCCTCCCTTCCCCTACCTAACCCACCCCCAGCCCTAACTAAATCCCCCCACCTTTGTTATGAAAGTTACACCCAGTCAAAATATTTGATCAAATTCTTCTGACAAAACTTACTTCTGGTAAAAACTATGTTGCCTCATGTCATAATCCATTGGATTCCAGAAACTGCTCTATCCTCTGTTTTAGCAGTGATTCCATTAATTTTCTCACTACAGGTATTGGACTTACAAGTCTGTATTTCCCAGCATCCTCCTTACTTCTAGTTTTGTGAACAGGAACTACATCCGGTCTGCAGTCCTCGGTAACTACTCCCAACTAAAATAATCATTGAAAAGGCCAGCCAGTTGAGCTGCTAGAACTTTTCTAAATGTCTTTAATATCCTCAAATGTAGCCCATCCAGGATCATTATGTTAGTGGCGCCGGCCGCAGCAGACCACGACCGGGACCGGGTGTCATGGCCGCCGACCGCGATCGGTCGCGACGAAGACAGGATTAGGGGCAGCAGGCTTAACTTACCCGGTTCGCCGGGGTTTGGCTGCGGGAACTGCGGGGACGGACAGCCCTTCCTGTCTCTCCTTTGGCCGCCGCTACCGCTGAGCCGGCAGCGAGGCTCCACGGCCATCTGACTCCTCCCCCTGTGCCTCTTAGGGCCGCGCGCGCGGCTGCAGGAGAATCTTAAAGGGGCCATGACAGGAAGTGTCATGGCTCCCCCTGTAGCTCCTCCTCCTGCTTCCTGTACTTAAGGCAAGGACTGAGCATCCAGTCCTTGCCTTGGTATTAAGGTTCCTGCCTTGAGTGTGTTCCTGGCTCCTGGTTCGTGTTTCTTCATCCCGTCTTCTCCCCTGCTCCATGGATTGATTCTTGGCTGCTGACTTGGACTGGTGGACGTGTCTTCTCTGGATTGATCCTGGTACGGCTCTGGACTCTTCTTTTGCCTGACCTCGGTACGGATTTGGACCCTTCTCCTGTCTCGACCCCGGTACGGCTTTGGACCCTTCTCCTGTCTTGACCCTGGTATGGCTTCGGACCCTTCTCCTGCTTCAACCCTGGACTGGATTCGGACCCCGCTGGCATATTGAACTTGGACTGGCTTTGAACTCTTCTTCGATTCCATCCTCAGATTGTCACAACCTGCTGGAGGCGCCAGCCATCTGGAACCCACGACCTGCAGGAGGCGCCTGCATCCAGACCTCTTACAGTCTTCAGAAGAAGTCACCTAAGTCCCAGTGGCCGGACCCCTACGGGCTTCTCCTGGGGGGGTCGCGTGCTTCCAGGGTGAAGTCTTCTAGCAAGAGTCCTCAGTTCGAAAGGCCTCGCCCTTCGACGGTAACTGTTACCTCGAAAAAAGGATCCACTTTCACAACAGAATACCAAGGCCATGTACCCGGCAGAGGCCTTGGCTCGACAAGCCATCCCAGGACTGGCTCAGAAGGTCATGGAACAACAACGGATTCTGGAATCCATGGCATCATCATTAGAATGACTTAATGCACGTATGGAATCCATTGCAGCTGCTAAGACTGCTGCTGCCGCCGTACCAGCGGCGCCAAGTCCCGGCCGAACCACAATTCCGTTACCCATACCTCCACGCTATGCAGGGGATCCTCATTTGTGTCAAGGATTCATCGATCAGTGCAACATGCATTTTCAACTCCAGCCCTCTTTGTTTCCAGACGATCTCACCAAGAACACGTACATTTTGTCACTGTTGGAGGGGAAAGCCCTGGCGTGGGCATCTCCCTATTGGCGACGATCAGATCCCATCCTGCAAAATCTTCAAAAGTTCTTAGAACTTTTCATCACAGTCTTCGATGATCCTGGTTCTAAACTGCTGCAACTACGACAAGGTAACCGAGCCCTCGCAGACTATACCATCGAGTTCAGAACATTGGCTTCAGAACTGCATTGGGAAGAGAACTGCTTGCGTTCCATTTACCTGGAGGGTCTATCGTCAAAGATCAAGGACGAGATGGTGGCTCAGGAACTACCAAGGTCCTTAGACACTATCATCAATTTAGTAAACTGGATAGACCGTCGGCTGCAAGAAAGGGCCCGTGAAGGAGCTAACTACAGAAGAACCAGCTCTTGGAACTCTCCTCGTCCAGTACCTACCACTCCACAACCTACCACACCTTCTGGAGGAAATACTGAAGAACCTATGCAACTGGGGCGTGGTCCTCTTTCCCCTGAGGAACGACAGAGGCGCCGTCGGGCCGGTCTCTGTATGTACTGTGGAGGATCGGGTCACCTCATAGCCTGTTGCCCGATCCGTCCGGGAAACTTCAAAGCCTAGGCTCTGGCGGGGGAGTAACCCTAGACAGTACCTCTCCAGCTTCCCCACTTACTCTCCGGATCTCATTGGCACTAAAGGACCTCCATTTCTCCACCATGGCCCTAGTAGACTCTGGCGCAGGTGGGAGTTTCATCCTCCAAGATATCGTGAAGAAACTCCATATTCCTCTGTAACCTTGCCCCACACCATTGATTATATCCTCTATTCATGGAGACCCACTTCCAGGGAGGATAACCCATCAGACTGTTCCCCTCGAGTGTCACATCGGCCGAAACATTGTGAACAAATTTCGTTTTATGTCATCCAGAGAGCTATACACCCTGTGGTATTGGGGATTCCCTGGTTGCAACGGCACAACCCTCAGTTTAATTGGACGACCCTGAAACTTCTGCAATGGGGTGCTGCTTGTCAAGAGACTTGTCTTCAAGAATCCATACCTACTGACAGCTACCTCTGCACCGCACGACTCGAAGGTCTACCTGCACCGTATAGTCAATTTGTGGATGTCTTCTCTAAAAAGGCAGCGGATATCCTGCCCCCACATCGAGAGTTCATCTGTGCCATTAACTTAGTTCCAGGGGCCTCTCCTCCCCGAGGGAAGGTCTATGCCTTATCTGCTTCAGAGACTCAGGCTATGGCCAGCTATATTCAGGAGAATTTATGAAAGGGGTTCATTCGACGCTCTACTTCTCCGGCCGGAGCTGGCTTCTTCTTCGTGGGAAAAAAAGATGGAACACTAAGACCATGCATTGATTTCCATGGACTCAATGCTATCACCATTAAGGATCGCTACCCACTGCCTTTGATCGCTGAACTTTTTGATCGTTTACAAGGGGCCCAGATATTCTCCAAATTGGACCTCCAAGGGGCCTACAATCTTATCAGAATTCGCGAAGGCGACGAATGGAAAACGGCGTTTAACACGAGAGATGGACATTATGAATACTTGGTTATGCCGTTTGGACTGACTAATGCCCCTGCAGTATTCCAAAACTTTGTTAACGAAATATTCTGAGACCTGCTTTATATCTGTGTTGTGGTCTACCTGGATGACATTCTTATCTTCTCGGCTAATTTGCAAGCTCATTGACTACATGTCATTCAAGTATTACAGCGGCTTAGAGAGAACAGACTGTATGCTAAGATTGAAAAATGTATTTTTGAAAAGGAGTCTTTACCTTTCCTAGGTTACATTATATCTAAACAAGGATTTCAAATGGACCCCGCTAAGCTGAAATGCATCAAAGAATGGCCTCAGCCTAATGGACTGCGGGCGCTTCAGCGTTTTCTAGGTTTCACAAATTATTATCGCAGTTTTATTCGGAATTTTTCTAAACTTGCCGCACCTCTGACTGCCCTGACTCGAAAAGGAGCTAACATCAAGACCTGGCCTGTGGAGGCCGAGGAAGCATTTCAAGCCCTTAAAGACTCCTTCTTTCAGCAGCCCTGTCTTCGGCATCCCGATCCCAAGCGCCCATTTTTTAAAGAAGTTGATGCATCAGCCGAGGAAGTGGGTGCTGTTCTTAGTCAGACTACCACATCTGGAGCAGCGCATCCTTGTTCATATTTCTCTAAAACATTTTCTGCAGCAGAACGTTACTATTCCATTGGAGACAAGGAGCTGCTTGCTATTAAGATGGCGCTAGAAGAATGGAGACAGTGGTTGGAAGGAGCCCAATATCGCATAACCATCTTTACTGACCACAAAAATTTAACATACTTACAACAAGCTCAACGATTAAACCCCTGTCAAGCCCGCTGGGCCCTCTTTTTCACTCGTTTCGATATTGAAATACGATATCGACCTGCCGACAAGAACATTAAGGATGACGCCTTAGCCCGTTCATTCTCCACAGAAGATATTGAGGAATCAGAACAATACATCATTGTTCCGGCCCGTATCATCCTGTCTGCTACCTTCACAGTACCACCTGGGAAGATGGTGGTACCCAAGCGGCTGCGCAATAAAGTTTTGGCCTGGGGTCATGATTCCAGATTGGCAGGACACCCCGGACGACTGCGAACACAGGCGCTGTTACAACAATATTATTGGTGGCCAGAGATGCATAAAGACATACGAGCTTATGTGGATTCCTGTCCAGTCTGCGCTCAACATAAAGTCCTCACCGGGAAACCTTGGGGCCTATTACAACCGTTGCCCATTCCCACCAGACCATGGACACATATCTCCACAGATTTTGTAGTACAGCTTCCTCCTTCTGATGACAATATGATGTTATGGGTAGTGGTGGATCGCTTTTTTAAAATGGCCCATTTTATTCCACTCCCCTCCCTCCCGTCTGCCCCACAACTAGCTCAATTATTCATGCTGCACATCTTCCGTCTACATGGCCTGCCGCAACACATCACCTCAGACCGGGGCCCACAGTTCACGGCTCGATATTGGCTCAACCTCTGCAAGACGTTCCAGATTTCCTTGGATTTCACTACGGCTTTTCATCCTCAGGCTAATGGTCAGGCTGAGCGCACTAATCGCACACTAAAACAGTTCCTACGTTTGTATGTTAACTCTCGTCAAGATGATTGGGCATCTCTTCTCTCCTGGGCGGAATTTTCGCATAATTCGCATGCTGGGACCTCTACAGGTTCATCCCCCTTTCAGATTGTCTTCGGTCGTCAACCCCGTCCACCCTTGCCTGTACCCTTACCTGTGCCTTCGCCTGCGGCTCAGTTGACTGCTACTCAACTGAAACAACTTTGGGCTCATATGCAAAAGATGCTACAGAAAGCAGCCCGCTCCGTGAAGAAATTCACTGATCTGCATCGACGCCAGGCTCCGCAGTTCCATTCCGGGGAGAGGGTGTGGCTCAGCACCCGGCATATCCGTCTGAGAGTCCCTTCTATGAGATTGGCTCCTCGGTATATTGGTCCGTTTTCGGTTTTGAGGCAACTGGGTCCCGTAACCTATCAACTTCAGTTACCGGATTCCTTGCGCATTCACAATTCTTTCCATGTGTCTCTTCTAAAGCCATTGATCCTCAGGTGGCCTAGTCGGAAACCGCCAGAACCAGCGCACCATCAGGCTGTGGATGAGACAATTTATCAAGTGCAAGAGGTGTTGGATGTCCGGAAATGGGGCACCATTTGGGAGTATCTCCTGGCGTGGGAGGGAAATGGTCTGGAGGAGAACTCGTGGGAACCGGCAAAGAATATATTGGACAAATCATTGCTCAAAGACTTTCATGCCAAACACCCTGGTAAACCCAAGCCTTCTAGGGGGAGGCCTAAAGGAGGGGGTACTGTTAGTGGCGCCGGCCGCGGCAGACCGCGACCGGGACCGTGTTTTATGGCCGCCGGCCGCGGTCAGCCGCGACGAAGACAGGATTAGGGACAGCAGGCTTAACTTACCCGGTTCGCCGGGGTTTGGCTGCGGGAACTGCGGGGACGGACAGCCCTTCCTGTCTCTTCTTTGGCCGCCGCTACCGCTGAGCCGGCAGCGAGGCTCCGCGGCCATCTGACTCCTCCCCCTGTGCCTCTTAGGGCCGCGCGCGTGGCTGCAGGAGAATCTTAAAGGGGCCATGACAGGAAGTGTCATGGCTCCCCCTGTAGCTCCTCCTCCTGCTTCCTGTACTTAAGGCAAGGACTGAGCATCCAGTCCTTGCCTTGGTATTAAGGTTCCTGCCTTGAGTGTGTTCCTGGCTCCTGGTTCGTATTTCTTCATCCCGTCTTCTCCCCTGCTCCGTGGATTGATTCTTGGCTGCTGACTTGGACTGGTGGACGTGTCTTCTCTGGATTGATCCCGGTACGGCTCTGGACTCTTCTCTGGCCTGACCTTGGTACGGATTTGGACCCTTCTCCTGTCTCGACCCCGGTACGGCTTTGGACCCTTCTCCTGTCTCGACCCTGGTACGGCTTCGGACCTTTCTCCTGCTTCAACCCTGGACTGGATTCAGACCCCGCTGGCATATTGAACTTGGACTGGCTTTGAACTCTTCTTCGATTCCATCCTCAGATTGTCACGACCTGCTGGAGGTGCCAGCCGTCTGGAACCCATGACCTGCAGGGGCGCCTGCATCCAGACCTCTTACAGTCTTCAGAAGAAGTCGCCTAAGTCCCAGCGGCCGGACCCCTACGGGCTTCTCCTAGGGGGGTCGCGTGCTTCCAGGGTGAAGTCTTCTAGCAAGAGTCCTCGGTTCGAAAGGCCTCGCCCTTCGATGGTAACTGTTACCTCGAAACAAGGGTCCACTTTCACAACACATTATTTTATCTACTTTATGTTTTGCTAGCACCCCATGAACATGCTCTTCTGAAAATCTATTGACGTTTACCTTATTTTTAGTCCCATTTCTTTTCATTTTATATGGCTTTCCTCTGAACCTTCTGCAGTGAATACCAAACAGTAATATTTGTTAACCAATTTCACTGTTTTTCTTGTCAGCCTCTACATATTACTTCACATCACCTCTGAGTCTCACAATGCCACTTTTGCACTTTCTACAATCAATAACATATCTAAACATAGTCTTGCCTCCTGTTTTACCCTTTTTCTATTTGTTCTTCCATTTGCAACTTTGCATTCTTGACTACTTTCCCAGCTTCTCTTAGCTTTTCCAGATATTGTCACCAGTCTTCTTCCTTTCTTATAGTTTATGAACACTAACCTTTTTTCTCTAACCTTTTTATCCTTACCTTTTCAGCTACTTCTTTAGAAAATCATAGCTGCCTCTTTTTCACCTTTCCTTTATATACTTTCTGAACAAAAAAGTTACCTGCCCTTATAATATCTCCTTTTAGCTTTGCCCATTGCTCTTCTAATTTCCTTAATGATTCCTTGAGATACTCTCCCATTTTAACAAATGTTGTTTTCCTGATGTCTTGGATTATTTCCTCATCATGAAACTTCATCTTCCTTGCTCTAATTTTGAACCATCCCATCCAGTGATCACTGGTTCCCACATGAGTGTCCACTACAACATCATAAATCTGTCCGCACTGGTACTATCAGGATTGGTATTGCCCTCTCCCTCGTGGGTTCCATTACCAGTCGATGTAACAGTTTTCCTTGCAAAGAATCCAGGATCTCCCTACTTCTAGAAGACACCACAGGTTAAAGATAAAATTTTTCACTACTTACCTGGAGATTTCCAGAATTGCCTAAAGAGATTGAAATAACAAGTTAACACAAAGAATTAGATTTCTTTAATTAAAGTTGAAATTCAACATTTGTTCTCTCTAAGAAGTAATCTTGTACAGGAACCAGTTTCTATTCCAAACTGTGTTAAGGAGGGATAGTCACATATGAAAAATTGTTTTTTGTGCACCAGAAGTAAATTATTTCTCATTGACATTATTGAAAGGTTTGTTTGTTCAATTATTATCCTTGTTTCTAGAAGTGAAGAATGTAGAAAATTATCCATTTGGCAGCAAAATAAAATCCTTTAATTTAATTATAAAAGTGCCTCTGAAATAATTTTTCTATTTTGATTTATTTTCTGATGCAGATACCCTGGGTGTGCAAACTATCCCCATACCACCTTTAAAAGCAGAAACCCCAATAGCCTTACTATCTGGCTACCAACGTGACAGTGCCTGAGATAGTTTGGTGCCCAAGAGTGTTTACATTATCTTCATATAAATAAAGTGGGAATCTCCACAATCTAATTTGATTACATGGAATTATGCATTCTAGTTCTATCCACACATGGGACATGATCTGAAATTTCCAACAGTCCAATTTCTACTTTTAGAACCTGAAAAAAACTTGCCTCTGTATATAAAAAAAATCTATTCTGGAGTGGGTATTATGTGCTCGAGACATGAATAAAGTCTCTTTCCCCTGGTGTAAACATCTCCAAACATATATTAAATTAAGAGAATCACTCAGATATGGCACCCCCACCCCCCAATTATGTAAACTAGAAATTCTTAAATTGGCATGTGTTTTAATAATAGCAGGATCTAAAGTATAATTAAAATCTCTTCCCAGTACAAGAGGTATATAAGAGTATTGTGCAAGGAAATTAATCAAGATTACCAAAAATTTAAGTTGATAAGTATTAGGAGCATACACAGACCCCAATGCTATTGGTTTCCTAAATAGCAGTCCCTCCACTATGAGATATGTACCCTCAGGGTCTTGTATTAATATCTTCTTTTGAAAAGAGATCAAGTGATTGATAAAAATGATAACCCCACCTTGAATGTTGCTGAAGCAGAAAATACTTGTCCCACCCATTGTTACTTCAACTTAGCATGTTCCTGATCCATTAACCTAGTCTCTTGAAGGAAAGCAATGTCTGTCTTGAACCACTTCATTGCACGTAATAATTTGTATATCTTTACCGATATACATTCCATGTAAAAAGTAGGCAGGGGCAGATTGACCTATCGGGGGATCGGGCATCCCCTGGTGGGCTGGTCTAACTGGTCACATGGTCTCGACTGCATGGCTCTTCCTCAGCCCAGCCTCAGTGCCTCCCAGCCAGCCCCTGCCATTAGACCAAGCCAGCGTGGGCCGAAGAAATGAAAATCGAGGCCGGCGGAGGCCGAAGAAAAGAAGATCAGCCAGCCCCCATGGAAGACCAAGCCGGCAGGGGCCGAAGAAAAGAAGATGGGAGCCTCCCAGCCAGCCCCCGCCAGAGACCAAGTCGGCAGGGGACCGACTAAATTAAAATCGAGGCCGACGGCAGCGGCCAAAGAAAAGATGGGCACCCCCCAGCCAGCCTCAAGTGGGGGTTGGCTGGGCAGCGCCTAACTTCTTTTCTTCGGTCCCTGCTGGCCTCGATTTTAATTTCTTCGGCCCCCGCCGGCCTTGATTTAAATTTCTTCGGCCCCCACCAGAGACCAAGCCGGGGGGGGGGGGGGGGCTGAAGAAATTAAAATCGAGGCCGGCAGGGACCGAAGAAATTAAAATCGAGGCCCCCACTGAACAGCTGGTCTACGGCGGTGGTTAGCAGCACTTCACTTCTTCGGCCCCCGCCGGCCTCGATTTTAAGTTCTTCGGACCCCACCGGAGACCAAGAGGGCCGAAGAAATTAAAATCGAGGCCGGCGGGGGCCGAAGAAGTGAACACTGGTGCTGCTAACCACCGCCGGAGACCAGCTGTTCAGCGGGTGCCTTGGATCGGAAGGGTGCTTCTGTGTGTGAGAAAGGAATGGTGCTTCTGTGTGTGTGTGTGTATGTGTGTGTGTGTGAATGTGAGAAAGGAATGGTGCTTCTGTGTGTGTTTGTGTGTGTGTTATGTATGTGAGAAAGGAACCTGCCAGTTTAAAAAAAAATGAAATGTGATAGTACATATACCGCAACTTTTGTGCTGGTAGTGCAACTTTTGAAAAGTTGGATGAAAGATTCAATTACTGAATGTTAAGCATCCCTCTTCTGGAAAATAAAATTTATCAAAGTGGGTAGAGACAAATACTAAAGCAAAAAAAATTAAACTATTTAAAATGTTCATCTCAGCAAAATCACAAATTTAAGATACTGATGCCAGGTGGGGTTTGTTTGGGGGTTTTTTAAGCATAATTTAGCATGAAGACTAGAATAGTTCCAATCTGAAACTGTTTTGCCATTTTTTGTAAGCCTTTAGAAAATGTATATTTTTAAATGACTAAGACTGGAATCTTCCCATTTAAAAGGGAAGTTGACTAAGGATGTCTTTCGGTGCCGTATCTCCCACATGAATAATCATGTGACTGATAGTTTAAGAAAGACACTAGCTTTATTGCCTGAAAGCGCAAAACAAGAGAAGCTGTACTGTGTGGGTGGCTGTCCCTTGGGAGGACAGAACCTGAAGGAAGGATGTCATTTCACCTTCTGATAGGAATGTGGTTTTCTTATTTAATGATTGGGATCATCACTTTCACTTTTAGTAAAATTAAAAAAATGCTGCAAGTCTGAAATGCTTCTGTGAGAGTGTAATGTGTATGTGAGACAGGGAGGGTGCTTCTGTGTGTCAATGTGTGTGTGCAATAGAGATGGAGCAATTTTTTGGCTGGCTTGTTTGTGGCTGTGAGATAGAACATGTGTGTGATTGAGAGCTTGTGTGTAAGTAAAAGAGAGAGAGCATGTGTGTGATTAAAAAGCCTTTGTGTAAGAAAGAGAGAGCGAAAGCATTGTGTGATTGAGAGAGACTGGCCAGAGAGGTGACGTATATATGTGTGAGACTGATCAGGGAGATGACTGGTATGTGTGTCCTTGTGTGTGTGTGAGAGAGAGAGAGAGAGAGAGAGAGACTGGTTGGGGAGATGATTGGTATGTGAGAGACAGAAATTGGTCTTGAGGGTATGACTGGTGTGTGTGTGTGTGTGAGAGAGAGAGAGAGAGAGAGAAGAGATTGGTTGTGGTCCCTAAGGAAGAGGACCGTGAGGACAGCTGCAGCAACTACTGCTGCTTCTGGTGTGGCCTGCAAGGGAAAGGAGGAGAACTGCTGGAGAGGGTAAGTAAAGGTGACTTTTTAAATTCATTTCTCTTGATTGACTATCATTTTAATTATTGGGTAGTATGTGATGTGTCTGCTGTTTGAAATATTTTATTGGTGTTTGGTAAAGGTTTCAAAATTTGCTTGAGTCTTTATTGGATATTCTATTCATCAGCTGTTTTGAAATTATTTTATTAGTATGATTTTATAATTATGATTCATGATTTATATATCTTGATTTTATTGATTGTTTCATGAGGATTAGTGACATTTTTGTTTTTCCATTGTTGCATTGTATAGAGTCTGGCGTGATACGTTTTACAGTTTAGATTTTGTCTGTACATTTCTATTTATACTTTATGTGGCTTTATTCTGTGTTTGGTGAGAGTTTGTGTTCTGCATGCAAAGACTAAGATGAAACATTCTTTTAGCATATGGTTTCTCTGTAGGGATCTGTAGTAGCTTGGCCTGTTCTGTTTTCCTGATAGGAGGTGTATTGATGTTTTAGATTCTGGTGTAATATTTGTGGTATTCTTTTTCATAGGTGGGGTTGTTATTCTTTGAGTTTTGGCAAATAGTACTGTGATACAGGAAGACCATGCCGAAATATAGGGGTGTGTACATATAGATGTGAATTATATTGTATATGTAATTGGGTACCCATGGGCCAGTATGGAGAAAAATCCCCTGGGCCACTATTTTCCCCTCAATCCGCCCCTGAAAGTAGGGGTATGCATTCGTTTCCTACGTATTTGTAATCTGCAATGTATATGGCCACAGGGGCTGACGTATGTAGGAGCACAAGATGGTGCCGGCCATTATCATTGTCTCATCTGCCATATTGAAGATCACTGTCTTCACTGCTGAAGTGGTATTCCATAGCAAGTAACATAGGAATCCCAGATTAACAGAGAGGGAAACACCGTTCCCGGTGATCTCCCCTTAAGTCTTTCATTATTTCTCTAATAGGAAAATTATAAGACAAGTCCCTTTCTGTAATCTTGTATGGGCCTGTTACTGTCCGCTTACAAATTGGACAGAGGGAAGCCACATCCTAGGATGATGTACCCCTAAGTTTGCAATTCTCAGCTTCCCACCATTACTTACATCTTCACAAATGGCTTCTTAAATTTTCAACAAAAATAGTTTTGCAGATTCAGCAGTGTCAAAAATCTTAGAAGTGTCCTCATACCATATGCGGAGGCATGCTGGGAACAGTAGAATAAAACTAATTTGTTTTGAAATTAGAGAGGAGCAGACTCTGCAAACTCCTTTTTCTGTTGAGATACTTTCAGAGAATAGTCTTGAAAAATCCAATGTTGCAATTCATAAGTAATGTCTTGCCACTTGCGGTATTCTTGAATAATACTCTGCTTGTGCACAAAATTTAGAAATTTTGCGATCCCGACTCTCGATCTTGTGCCTCTATCTAGCTGCATCCAAAACCGGTGTGCTTACTCGATTATAATTTGACCTTTGAGTGCTGGTAAGCCTAAGGCCTCTGGGAGCTATGTGTTGTAGATCTGCTCCTCCAGAGGGAAGGAGTTAGCAATCTGTTGTAGATCTGCTTCTCCAGAGGGGAGGAGTAGCAATCTGTTATAATTCTGCTGCTCGGAGTTAGCAAACTGTTATCGAGCTCCTCCTGTAGGGGGAGGAGTTAGTAGTCTGATATGGATCTCCTCCTGGAGAGGGAGGAGTTAGCAATCTATTATCAATCCCTACTGCTAGGAGTAGCAATCTGTTATAAGTCTGCCAGGGAGATAGCAATCTGTTATGAGTCACCCTGCCAAGGGGAAGAGCTAACAATTATAATACTCTGTAGGTGGAGTTAATGATCTGTGGAGGGTTGGCTTCACACAGAGTGGCAGTTGTATAATACAGCTCCAGTAGTGTAAGGAATGACACTTGAAGTAAATTGGTGAATCCCTGGGCTGATGGCAGATGACAGCACCCCCAGGAGGATATCCTGAGAGGGACCACCGGCTAGGCCGGAGGATGGAGACAAATCCAGATAGTTCTTTATTAGATAGGTAGTAGAACCACCAGAGGTGGCCGTAGTGAGCTGATATGCCCGGCAGGGCTGAAGTCCCCCAGATACTGGAATTGCAGTCTCTGGGTTGCTGAGCTGTAGAGAGAGACTATAGGTAGTGAGTAGGCAGGGTATGCTGGACACATAACCAGTAGTCGATGATACACTCACAATTGTGAGATCTGTAATAGGGATGTGAATCGTGTCCTCAATCGTCTTAACGATCGATTTCGGCTGGGAGGGGGAGGGAATCGTATTGTTGCCGTTTGGGGGGGTAAAATATCGTGAAAAATCGTGAAAAATCGTGAAAAATCTAAAAATCTAAAAATCGCAAAACCGGCACATTAAAACCCCCTAAAACCCACCCCCGACCCTTTAAATTAAATCCCCCACCCTCCCGAACCCCCCCCAAATGAGTTAAATAACCTGCGGGTCCAGCGGCGGTCCAGAACGGCTGGGTTCCGGCGCCTCGATGAACGACCTCCTGCAGTCGATCTCCTGCCGGCGCCATTTTCCGTACGAAAACGATTTGCGGCGGGAAATCGCTCCCTGACCCCCGCTGGACCTCCAGGAACTTTTGGCCAGCTTGTGGGGGGCCTCCTGACCCCCACGAGACTTGCCAAAAGTCCAGCGGGGGTCCGGAAGGACCTCCTGCCGTCCAATCATGTTTGTCTATGGCCGCCGCCATTTTTCGGCGCCATTTTGGAAAATGGCGCCGGCTGAAGACAACAAGATTCAGGAGCAGGAGCCCGTTCCGGACCGCTGCCGTTCCGGACCGCCGCTGGACCCGCAGGTTATTTAACTCATTTGGGGGGGGTTCGGGAGGGTGGGGGATTTAATTTAAAGGGTCGGGGGTGGGTTTTAGGGGGTTTTAGTGTGCCGGCTCACGATTCTAACGATTTATAACGATAAATCGTTAGAATCTCTATTGTATTGTGTTCCATAACGGTTTAAGACGATATTAAAATTATCGGACGATAATTTTAATCGTCCTAAAACGATTCACATCCCTAATCTGTAATGGCTTCTATGCAACAGAGTCTTCAGTATATTCAGGAACAGGAGCCGTAGGCAAGTACTGGTTCCTAAATGCAGTCTGGAATGAGAACTCACAATATCTGTGTATGAGATGGCTTATGGAATAGAAGAGAGTCTTTGGAGGGTTTTAGGAACATTGGCCCTAGTGGAGCGAGTACCAGTTCCTATCTGCAATCTATAATAGTAATTCACAAGATATAGATATATGATAGCTTCTGATATAGAAGAGAGTTGAGAAGGGATTTAGGAACATGGGCCCTCATGGAGCGAGTACCGGATCCCGTCTTAGCAATCTGAAATCAAGAAGAGAGAGCGGGGCTCACGATCTCTGTACCTGCGATAACGTCTTAGACAGAAGGGAGTCTTCGGAGATTAGGAACATAGGCCCTCGTGGAGCGAGTACAGGTTCCTATCTGTAATAGAACTCACTGTGTTCACATTTGCGATCGCTTCCAGGTAGTACGGAGTCTTCTGAGCATTCAGGGACATAGGCCCTTGTGGAGCAAGTACCGGATCCCGTCTTAGCAATCTGTGAGACTGGAAAATTGGGCATCCAAATGGCAGATGAAATTTAATGTGGATAAGTGCAAGGTGATGCATATAAGGAAAAATAACCTATGCTATAATTACACAATGTTGGGTTCCATATTAGGTGCTACAACCCAAGAAAGAGATCTAGGCGTCATAGTGGATAACACATTGAAATCGTCAGTTCAGTGTGCTGCGGCAGTCAAAAGAGCAAACAGAATGTTGGGAATTATTAGAAAGGAAATGGTGAATAAAACAGAAAATGTCATAATGCCTCTGTATCGCTCCATGGTGAGACCGCACCTTGAATACTGTGTACAATTCTGGTCGCTGCATCTCAAAAAAGATATAATTGTGATGGAGAAGGTACAGAGAAGGGCTACCAAAATGATAAGGGGAATGGAACAGCTCCCCTATGAGGAAAGACTAAAGAGGTTAGGACTCTTCAGCTTGGAGAAGAGACGACTGAGGGGGAATATGATAGAGATGTTTAAAATCATGAGAGGTCTAGAACGGGTACATGTGAATCGGTTATTTACTCTTTCAGATGGTAGAAGGACTAGGGGGCACTCCATGAAGTTAGCATGGGCACATTTAAAACTAATCGGAGAATGTTCTTTTTTACTCAACGCTCAATTAAACTCTGGAATTTGTTGCCAGAGTATGTGGTTAGTGCAGTTAGTATAGCTCTGTTTAAAAAAGGATTGGATAAGTTCTTGGAGGAGAAGTCCATTACCTGCTATTAAGTTCACTTAGAAAATAGCCACTGCCATTAGTAATGGTAACATGGAATAGACTTAGTTTTTGGGTACTTGCCAGGTTCTTATGGCCTGGATTGGCCACTGTTGGAAACAGGATGCTGGGCTTGATGGACCCTTGGTCTGACCAAGTATGGCATTTTCTTATGTTCTTATGTTCTTAAATCAAGAAGAGAGAGCAGGACCCCCGAGGAGCAGGTACCCCTAGGTAAGGTGGTGGAGGCAGAGCAGCGGAGAAAGAATTCCCCATGCTAACTAGATTCATAGTAGCAAGCAAAGACCTTTTAAGCTGGAAGCGGATGACGTCACTATGGGGAGAACGCCCCCGAGGTTCACGCCCTTACCGGTACAAACTCTGGAGTGCGCGCGCGCTCCCTTACGTCATCAGGAACATGGTGGATCCGCAGCGTCAGGCCAGCCTGGGGATTCCAGGAAGTACATCGAGGAGAAGCCGCGGCAGCATCTGTCTGTCAGACCTGAAAGGAGTCACCACTAAGGTAGAGAGTCTGGAGCATGGGCGAGAATAGGCACGAATGCAACACTATGTGGCCAGCAAATCAGGCAAAGTCCTTTCCTCCAGATTTTCACTGAACCCCACAAAATACATATTATTTCTGTGAGAACAATTTTCTAGATCGTCCAGTTTTTTTTTCATGATCTAGCATTTATATTTATGTTTTCTTTAATCTTGATTCAGTCACCAACGACTTATCCTCTAACAGTGAAATACGGCCTTCCACTGTGTCAAGTCGAGGGCCTAATTCTGAAAGGGATTGTTGGTTAGTGGACCCCTGAGCTGAGACAAGGTTGGTACCACCTATAAGAGTGAACCTCCTGCAGGTCTTCATCATTGGGAGGTGGGTTCGGTCGGTGCGAAGACCCAACAGGACCTTCACCAATACCAGCCCACGTTCCCCGCAGTTGAGCCCTTGGATACCCGGGCTGGCTGGACATAGGCACAGGTCTCTGGTTGGTGATGAATCCCACAAAGATAGCAGACAAAACAGAGTTGGGCGTACCAGAGATCGGGGCCAGCAGCGAGCAACAGAGTCCAGAAGGAGGCCAAAGGTCAGGGCAGTTGGCAAGCAGAGAAGAACTGATGAATAGGCAGGAGGTCAAGGCAAGCAGCAGGTGGAGCGAAACCCAGAGAAAGTACCGAGGTCAGAACCAGAGAAGCAGTCCACGGGGTCGGAGAACAAAAGCGGGAACATGGAGTCGGAGCAGGAACATGGAGACAGGAACCAGGAGCACCGAGTCAGGAGCAACCAGCTACTCTCGCTAAGAGGGATCTGTTGCTGAGTCAAGAAGGAAGTGGCGAGGCTAGGTTTATATAGTTCCCCAGCCTGATGTCATCAGCTGGTGCCACGGGGAACTTCCCACTGCTGGCCTCTTAAGTTGGGGAGAGAGACTTGCACATAGGGGGCCAACGGGTTAGTCAGCATCGGTGATGTTGGCTAAAGTGGAGGCAGCAGCTCCCTGCTGCGTGACCCGAGTGTGGAGCTGGAGGTGGGTGGGCCATGCATGGACGGGGCAGGTGTGAGCCTCTTGCCCCAAAAGGTAAGGGAAGCCAGGCATGGAGGTTTACAGCTGGCAAGTGCAACAGGGAGTTTTTAAGGTCTGCAATCTGAGCAGCGATCTCTGTTAACTGCCCTGATAAAGCTGCAACCACAGCATTAGTTATCTCCTTTACTACTGAATCTCTGCTGATAGGTAAAGGTCCTGTTTCCTTTGTCACTCCCGCCATTTTGGCTGGTCACCCCCAAGATGGCTCCTTTTTTTTCCACCTTTTAAGAGTATTCCCTCAGGAGATTGCTGCATGTAGCGATCTATTGACATGTAGGTGATCTCCAGGGAATAAAATCTGCTGAGTCAAACACCAGATGGCAACGATAAATGCAGATTTTGTGAGGGTGACACTTGGAGCCCCGAGTTCAGCATCTCTCCAGGATCACCACCTCACTTGACCTCAACTTCTGCTCTTTTAATGTTTTCTAAAGACTTGTGATTTATTGTTATCAAACCTCAACATTTCTCTGAAATTAGGAAAATATGTGAATTCATCTTGAAAATTAAGCATTGAAAATATTTCAGATCTTATCTTTTTTGCGAATGATTTCTTAACTCTTGGATGCAGAAATACTGTTGCATGCATTAATATATGGAGACAGAATTAACTTACATTATTCATAAATATAATTATTAGCACTATAATTTAGCATTAAAATGACACATTTACATAATTGTGCTAGTTAAGTGTAAAGCTGAATTCATATCTTGGGTCTGAAATAACTGGTGGCAATAAACTAAACATTTGATTATGTGTTATTCATATATGTATGTATATTCTTGTGGCATTGATCTTTGTCAATTTACATATTTTATGTGTTTTTTCAGAATATGTAAGGCTGACTATAAATTATAGCAAAATTAGCTAATAAAATATAACATCTTAGTAACTAAAAATTTTGATTCTTTATTTCCAAAATGACCAATTCCATGCATTATCATCTGTCCAAAGTATATCAGCAGCCATATATGCAACATTATTATAACATTCTTCTCATAAAACAAATAATCTTATTTTTGCCAGAACTTTTCCACTGATAAAGATCCCCAGAATGAAAGAGGTTACACATTCCAGCATTAATCATATATATATATTATTATGTATATATATATAACACAAGTTCAGGCAATATTGATAATTAACTGTGTCTTTCGTAATCTATAACACAACAAAAACATTCTATACAAAGTGAAATACAGACAAATGGTTAATGTTAAAAAATCTTTTTATTACACAACATAATCAAACAGTACTTATCTACTCTATTAATTTTAAATGTATTGCACTGTACATTATTTGCACTTTATCCACATACAAAATTTAATTGACACATATCAGTACTTCATCTTTATAAAACATCCCTCCCCATAATCATACATCCATAAATATACATACTCATTCATACTAACAACACATTCATAAAAAAATCCCTCACAGCTATTTCATTAATTAAACACACTAGAACTAATTGTACATTAATTATATGACATATTTGTTTTGCCCATATAATTAAACCCCTATGGATTGTTCAAGATATTTTATCTCTGTAGTATATTTGCTCAAATCAATCTGTCCCTTCAAAATATTTTTCTGTGAAATATGTTCTCTCAAATCAATATGTCCCAAAGTATGTTCTCTCAATTCAGTCTATCCCAATCTGTCACGAAGTATGTTCTCTCAATTCAATCTGTCCCAACAAGGTCCTTGTTTCACCACCAGTTGGCTTCTTCAGGGGAAATACGCTACTAGAGAAGAACCTTATTCATTGTAAACCGTCAATTCATTGCTCTCCGTACAACAGAAACAATAATCAATCCAAAGAATGTTATATTGGAAATATACACTATCAACATAATTGTTTCACTTATTTTTCTATAACTCAACTGTTGTAACAATTACCTTGAACACTCTTAAATTTTGAACGAAACTTTACATGCATCTCATTTTGTTCTCTTTCAATTTTGTAAATTGTCTCAACACTGTAAAAAAATTGTTATATCAGTAATCAACAATCCCTTTCATATGACAATATTATAGGGATGTGAATCGTTTTACGACGATTAAAATTATCGTCCGATAATTTTAATATCGTCTTAAACCGTTATGAAACACAATACAATAGAGATTCTAACGATTTATCGTTATAAATCGTTAGAATCGTGAGCCGGCACACTAAAACCCGCTAAAACCCACCCCCGACCCTTTAAATTAAATCCCCCACCCTCCCGAACCCCCCCCAAATAACTTAAATTACCTGGTGGTCCAGCGGCGGTCCGGAACGGCAGCGGTCTGGAACGGGCTCCTGCTATTGAATCTTGTTGTCTTCAGCCGGCGCCATTTTCCAAAATGGCGCCGAAAAATGGCGGCGGCCATAGACCAACAGGATTCGACGGCAGGAGGTCCTTCCGGACCCCCGCTGGACTTTTGGCAAGTCTTGTGGGGGTCAGGAGGCCCCCCCAAGCTGGCCAAAAGTTCCTGGAGGTCCAGCGGGGGTCAGGGAGCGATTTCCCCGCCGCGAATCGTTTTCCGTACGGAAAATGGCGCCGGCAGGAGATCGACTGCAGGAGGTCGTTCAGCGAGGCGCCGGAACCCTCGCTGAACGACCTCCTGCAGTCTATCTCCTGCCGGCGCCATTTTCCGTACGGAAAACGATTCGCGGCGGGAAATCGCTCCCTGACCCCCGCTGGACCTCCAGGAACTTTTGGCCAGCTTGGGGGGGGCCTCCTGACCCCCACAAGACTTGCCAAAAGTCCAGCGGGGGTACGGAAGGACCTCCTGCTGTCGAATCCTGTTGGTCTATGGCCGCCGCCATTTTTCGGCGCCATTTTGGAAAATGGCGCCGGCTGAAGACAACAAGATTCAATAGCAGGAGCCCGTTCCAGACCGCTGCCGTTCCGGACCGCCGCTGGACCACCAGGTAATTTAAGTTATTTGGGGGGGGTTCGGGAGGGTGGGGGATTTAATTTAAAGGGTCGGGGGTGGGTTTTAGCGAGTTTTAACGATTTTAGCGGGTTTTAACGATTTTAACGATTTATCACGATATTTTACCCCCCCCCAAACGGCAACAATATGATTCCCTCCCCCTCCCAGCCGAAATCGATCGTTAAGACGATCGAGGACACGATTCACATCTCTACAATATTAATCCTCTTCAAATTAACCCACCTACTAAAACCTCCTCCAATCACATTTGGACTTTAAACAAACTCTATATCGGATAGCCCACTAACGGCTGCCCCACACTATATAGAGACTCTGCAGCAACTCCTTCCATACCCAAGAAGGACCGTCTTCAAACTGCAATCGCATTTCCTTCAATTTTTCCTCAAATGTACCTACCTTAGTACTCAGCCAAGAATCATTTGATCTCCAACTCATTATATTCCAGATGACTCACTGTTTGCCCGCACTACCACTCCACTGCCACTGATCCAAATACAGGGTTTAAACATTCCAACCCCTCACTTCTTGTATTAACCTGAAAGCCGTTAAAACATACTTTAATTCACTCACTGAAAGAACCACCACTAAAATATATACCATTATCCTAACTAACCCAAAACCATTTTTACTTCTTACCATTCCCGTGCTCCTTGTTTCATCTATTTCAACAGTGATCTAATAACTTATTATGTACGGTAGATGAAACAAGTAAGTCTCTCAAATTGTACCCCCTAGTACGAGCAAAAATGGGGTAATCTTGTAATGATTTATGCAACATAAGAATTTGCCAGTGTTTTAAAATAATGGTTTGAATTTGATGGGTCCTGGTAGAAAAAGGGAGGACACATACTACCTGATCAGTTGCTAATCGCTGACGAGTTTGTAATAACATATCACAGTTTGCATATAACCCCCACTTAAATGCCTTTTTAATCGTCTTCTTTGGATATCCAAACCCTGTATTGGGATCAGTGACAATGGAGTGGTAGTGCGGGCGAACAGTGAGTCATCTGGAATATAATGAGTACTAAGGTGGGTATTTTTGAGGAAAAATTGAAGGAAATGCGATTACAGTTTAAAGTAAAGTCGTTCTTGGGTACAGTTGGGGTTGCTGCAGAGTCTCTATATAGTGTGGGGCAGCCGTTAGTGGGCTATCCCCGATAGAGTTTGTTTACAGTTCAAATGTGATTGGAGGAGGTTTTAGTAGGTGGGTTAATTTGAATAGGATTAATATTGATTGTCATATGAAAGGGATTGTTGATTACTGATATACATTTTTTTTACATTGTTGAGACAATTTACAAAATTGAAAGAGAACGAAATGAGATGCATGTAAAGGTTCATTCGAAATTTAAGAGGTGTTCAAGGTAATTGTTACAACAGTTGAGTTATAGAAAAATAAGTGAAAAAATTATGTTGATAGTGTATATTTCCAATATAACATTCTTCTTTGGATTGATTATTGTTTCTGTAGTATGGAGAGCAATGAATTGACTGTTTACAACGAATAAGGCTCTCCTCTATTAGTGTATTTCCCCTGAAGAAGCCGACTGGTGGTGAAAGATGAAGTACTGATATGTGTCAATTAAATTTTTTATGTGGATAAAGTACAAATAATGTACAGTGCAATATATTTAATATTAATAGAGTAGATAAGTACTGTTTGATTACGTTGTGCAATAAAAAATTTTTTAATATTAACCATTTGTTTGTAAAAAAAATGATATATGGTTCATAAATGATGTATATGATATATATATCATATATATCATATATGATATATATATATAATTCATATTCAATGTTCTTTCTGGTATAATCTGTACATGAAAAGATATTCTGTAATGATCCATCAGTACAACATATTTTATCATAAAATGACACTATGTTGAACACTTCTTATTCTGTTGTGTTACATGCCCTTACATCTCCATATTCTATAGAAAAATGTTATGAATCCTGATAATATAATACAATAACTGACTATGTAATACTAATCTATATAATGCAATGCAATGCGCAATAAAATAGCTGGATAATACATTACAATACAAATATCCACCCTGCATTAAAACATATGTTATGACTTAACAGGTAAATGAAACATTACTCTCACAACATACTATTGCATTTTATTACATCATGCATACAAACAAGTTGATAGTAGCAAGTTGAACATAGCAGCCAAACATTTGCAAATCACAGAAACATAGTAATATGACAGCAGAAAAAGACCATATGGCCCATTCAGTCTGCCCATCAGTTCATATAATTTAGCATTATAATTCTCATCACTTCCTTAGAGATCCCCTGGTGTTATCCCACGCATTTTTTAATTCAGATACTATATTGTCTCCACCACTTCCACTTGGAGACTGTTCCACACATCCCCCACCCTCTCTGTAAAGAAATATTTTCTGAAATTACTCCTGAGTCTATCCCCTTTCAACTTTACCTCATGACCCTTTATTTTAGAGCCTTCTTTCCATTGAAAAAGGCTCACCTCCTGTGCATGGAAACATTTGAGATATTGAATGTTTCTACCTTATCTCCCCTATCTCACCTTTCCACTAGAGTATACATGTTTAGATCTTTGTCTATCCCCATATGCTTTAGAATGAAGACCAATGACCATTTTAGTAGCCACCCTCTGGACTGTCTCCATCCTGTTTATATCGTTTTGAAGGTGCAATCTCCAGAATTGTATGCAGCATTCCAAATGAGGTCTCACCAGGGACCTATACAGGGGCAATACCACTTCCCTTTTTCTGCTGACCATTCCTCTCCCTAAGAAACCAAGCATCTTTATGGCTTTTACCATCACTTTATCCACCTATTTGGCCACCTTAAGCTCATCAAATACAATTATCTCCATATTCCACTGTTCCTTTGTGCTTAGAAGAATTTCACCTCCAATATGCTAACTTTCCCTAGAGTTTTTGCATTCTAAATACATTACTCTACATTTTTTAGCATTAAATCTTAGCTGCCAGATCTTAGACCATTCCATGAGTTTTGCTAGATACCTCCTTATGTTTTAACCTCCTTCCTCAGTGTCCATCCTGTTCCAGATTTGGTATCATCGGCAAAAAAAATGAATCTTTTCTGACAAGCCTTCTGTTATATTGCTCACAAAAATGTTGAAATGAACCGCTCCAAAAACTTATCCCTGAGACACACAGCTAGTAACACCCCCCTCTTCAGAGAAAACTCTGTTTACCACTACCCTTTTTTGCCTCCCACTCAGTCAGTTTCTAATCCAGTCAGTCCACTCTAGAATCCATACAAGGGTGCACAATTTATTTATAAGTTTTCTGTGTGGAACCATGTCAAAGGCCTTGCTGAAATCCAAGTATGCTACGTCCAGTGCTCTCCAATGACTCAATTCTCTGGTCACCCAATCAAAGAAATCAATCAGATTCATCTGACAAGATTTACCGCAGATAAAACCATGCTGCCTCAGATCTTGCAATCCATTGGATTCCAAACATTGCACTATCCTCTGTTTTAGCAGCAATTCCATTAGTTTGATCACTACAGAGGTTAAACTAATTGGCCTGTAGTTCACAGCCTCCTCTTCCACTTTTGTGGAGCAAATTTGCTGTATAACTTATATAGCTATCTACTGATATTCAGAGTTAGCTGTATAAGTTACACGATATTCATGGCTTTGCCGTGCCACTAAACATACATTGTAATTTAGCTGAATTAGTCATATCCAGCTAAGGGGCCAATGCAATAATCTTTGCGGAAAGCGGGCACTGACTTTTCAGCACCCACTTTCTTAATGCTTGCAAGGTGCCTGCAAGGGGGTGCCATGCAATATGTAAATTAGGAGGTCACGCTAGGAAGAAAGTGCTAGGGTCGCTTGCGTGACCTTAGCGCCTTCTTGCTATCGCGACCTGCCGCAGCTGCCAGTTATGAAGATCAACGCCAGTAAACTCGGCCTCGGTATTCATAACCTGCCTGTCTGAGATACACATTTATCTTTTTGCATGCGGAGTGAATGAGTAATAGGCTCATTCACATGTATTTGCATGTGATGAGCACTATCTCATTCACTCTGCATCGGACGCGGGATAAATAGGCGTTAATCCCCCTATTGCATTAGGGGGTGGATTAGCGTCTATTTATCCCACATGCGATTGCGGGTTCTACGGTGTGCTCAGCTAAGCGCACTGTATTGCATCGGCCCCTAAGTTACTTAAAAAGCCAGCTTTCAATTTTGGCCTATTGAAACTCATTGCAGGAATCTTCAAATGTTAAATGTCTTGCAAACTTTAGTAGCAAAGTGACCAAGTCACCTTACCATTTTTCTTGACATCTTCTACAGCCAGAGGCAAGAATGAACATTCCAAGATTTCTTCACTTTCTCCAATAACTAGCTATTAACATTTTACTGACACTTTCAATACTCCTATTTCATTCTCTCTAATTAAAAAAGTCCAGTTAGCTTTTATTTCTTGGTTTTATTCTTGAAGTTTACATTCTGGTTAAAAAATGTTCATTACTAAATAAGTTTAGAACAATATTTTTGCTTGGAATGTGGGGAGGTGTATGTATTCAAAATATAACAGAAACATATTGTCATGATAGAACACTAAGCTGTGATTTGTACAAAGCTTCACCTGTAGCTGTTTGACTTGAAATTGTATTGTCTTTCACATAAGTCTTCCAGGGATGTCTAATATTGAGCTTCTAGAATATTTTTAAGAAATGTTAAAATGTCCTCAGACATACACACCATTTAGATTACTAGAAATCATGTACTGTGCTATTTTCTTAGATGAATGCATTCTCCTTTACAGAATCACAGTGTCTTCTTTTTGTTCAAGGTCTGGGTAAAGATGCTGTGAAAGCTTGATCCCTAGTATCCTTTTGTTCTGCCAAAGATTAAGGGTCTTTTTGGACTTGTCTCATAAAAAAAGATGCCTCGGACTATAAACACTGGTAGAGACGATTCTACCATACAATCACCAGTATCTTTTCTTGATATTTGGTTAACTCTGGAGAACAGAAATGGAATCTCATCTGCTACCTATAAAACAACTCTATAAGGCGAGCAAGATCAAGATAATTGCAAACAATTTTATAATTAATGGAGAACAGAGTGCTGAAATCTAAATTAAAATAAACTCTCACTATATATAGCTCCATATATGATATCATATCAAGTGAACAAATATTAACACTTTCTTTGCATAAATAACTCTTCCCTGTTTTCTTTATTCTTTTGTTTCACTGGGAGGCAATGCAGATCTAATTTAAAAATAAAATAACATGTAACCTTAGTTCTAACATTAAGAAAGTATTTGGCACAGCTTTTCATATTCTAAAAAAAAAAATACAGGAAGTAATTTTCAAAAAGGATTTACTACATGGATTTTACACAAGTAAATGGGCTTTTGAAAATTTCTACCTTTACGCACATAACTCCTTGAAATTTCACTGAATTTTCAAAAGGCTTTATGCACATCAAACCTCCTCTGGTGTTGGGCTTTCATCTGGATCCTCAAAAATAGCCAGGGTCTTGGAGACTAGTTCCATACCGCAGGAATGGGTCGACACTGGCCTCTATTGTGTTGCACTGGAGCCTAAAACACAGTCTAGGCTTCAGGGAATTAGTTCTCTTCTATAGTAATGGGGTTTCTTCAGTTAAGTGGAGAACAACATCCTTTTTCTCTCCATCCTCCTTTTCAATGGGCAAATTGAAGGGTCCCTTTGAATTGGTCTGAGTGCCAGGTCTTCACCCATCTGTTACAGGCAGCTAACTAGTAACTACCCATTATAAAACATCAGGCATGTAAAAAAAAACAAGACTCAGAGGGGTGCTTTCTCCTCCCCCATCTGGGGGATTATTAAGGGGCCCATGTACAATTCTCCCCTCATACCACTATCAGTTGTATGTTCAGTACAGCACTAAGCAGTAGATTTTTCTTCACAGTCCTTAGCCAGAAAAAAACCCCCAAAAAACCCTTTGCTTCTAGTTAGGCTCAAAAAAAGAAAAGAAACCACAGAGTATATCCAGGGATATGTCTTCCACACAGTTAGCCTTCTAATATTTACTCCTGGGGGAATTCTGTGCTACTGCGCAGAAAATAGCAGAAGAGACCCCGGCATGCCGCGAATGGAGCACGTCCCGTGTGTGCCGTGGGACGCGCTCCATTCGTGGCAAAGATGATGGCCCGGCACTTCGTTTGCGGCGAAAAGGGAAGGCCCCCATGTGTCGCAGGACACGCTCCGTTCGCAGCGAAGATGAAGGCCCGGCGCGCCATTCGCGGCACATGGGGGCCTTCCCTTTTCGCTGCGAATGGCACGCCGGGCCTTCATCTTCAACGCAAACTTAGCACATCCCGTGGCATGCCGGTGAGAGGGAATGTGTGTCAGAGAGGGGAGGGGAAGGGAGGGGAGAGAGAGCAGAAGGGTGTGAGAGAGAGCATGGAGGGGAGGATGCCGGTGAGAGAGAATGTGTGTGTGAGAGAGGGGAGGGTGACAGACAGCATGGTTGGTAAGAGGGGGTGGGGAGGGTGAGAGTGAGCAGGAGGGTGTGAGAGAGAGCATGAGAGGTAAGAGAGAGTGGGTGGGGGGATGCTTGAGTGTATGTTTCAGAATGAGGGAGCCTATATGAGGGGAGGGGGATGCTGATGAGAGAGAATGTGTGTTTGAGATAGGAGAGGGGGTGTGGGGGAGGGTGAGAGACAGCTTGTTTGGTAAGAGGGGGAGTGGGGGGGGATGCTTGAGTGTGGGTTTCAGAGAGGGAGTCTACATGAGAGGAGGGTGATAGAGAGCAATAGGTGTGAGAGACAGCATGGGAGGCAAGAGAAGGGAGCTGGGGGATTCCTGAGTGTGGGTTTCAGAGAGAGGGAGCCTATATGAGAAGATTGTGAAGGAGTGTGTATGTGTGGGAGAGATTGGGAGCTCGTGTACATGAAAAAGGGATTGTGTGTATGTGAGGGTGCTAGCCTGTGTGAAAGGATTGTGTATGTGTGAGACAGAGCCTGTGTGAAGGGCTGCGTGAGAGAGAAACATGATAGCCTGTGTGAGGATGTATGTGTGAAAGAGAAAGGGAGCTTGTGTGGATGTGTATGCAAGAGAGAGGGCCCTGTATGAGGGGATGTGTGTGTGCGAGAGAGTGAGGGAGCCTGTATTAGGGTGTGTGTATGTGGAAGAGACCCTCTTACAGTGAATTTCTAGGGAAATTCTGCTCAAAATATTTAAAATTCTGCAACTTTAAGTAATACATTTTTTCTGTAATAATTTAAAATGTAATTACTTAAAGACTGTCATGTAAATTATGTTATTTTGACCAATATAAAGTTTGCAGAATTTTGCAGAATTTTCAGTTTTTGTGGCAGCATTTTAATTTTTTTTTGCGCAGAATTCCCCCAGGAGTAAATGTTGCAACTCTAGCTTAACAGTGATTAGTGCTTTTTCAGATTCATACCTCTTGCTTCAGCTGGGTTGCCTGGGAGACCAGGGCCTACACTCTCTGTATGCTCCTGAATTAGATAGTACTTGAGGCTCCTGGGAACTGTAGTCTTTCATGGTTGTACTCCTTCCCTAGACTCTCTTGTCTTCTGTGTCCCCTGCGGGATGCAGGGCACAGTTCTTTGTCTCATATTTCGGTGGGAGAGTGGGCTGGTGCCCCTCTCCTGGGCATTTTTCTGTACGGTCTGAAATAGGTCCCTAGACTCTCTTGGGACTCCTGCTGGAGTCGTGGGTTCAAATCCCACTTCTGACTTTCTGATTGGTGAGTTTGATACTTTGGTCTTTCAATTGCCCTTACTTTCTAATGGAAAAAAAAGATGTTTCCTAGCAAAAAACTGTCCCTAGACTCTTTTTTCCTAGGCCTAGCTTGGTTCATTACTCCTCGTTCAGTGTCACTGACCTGATGTGGGAGTACTTCCATATCACAGTATGCAAATGGACTTTTGACAATTGCTATAAAATATGCTACAGATGTAAATCCTTTTGAAAATTAACTCCAAAGATTTTTTGGGTTTTTTTAATATTCTGCTTTTCTACTTCAGTATGTTCAGGTACTGTAGATATTTCCTTATCCCTAGATGATTTACAATCGAAGGATCTGATTTATTAAAGCCTATTTCATTCTCTGTCAGTGCATAAAAAGCTTAGGGCCGGATTTTAAGAGGTACGCCCAATTTTATAACATGCGCGCGCAGCCGTGCGCATGTTAAAAAATCCGGGGTCGACGCACAAGGGGGTGCACACTTGTGCACCTTGCGCACACCGAACCCTAGGGGAGCCCCGATGGCTTTACCCGTTCCCTCCGCCCCCCCCCCACAGCTTTCCCTCCCTTCCCCTACCTAACCCGCCCCCCAGCCCTATCTAACCCCCCCCCCGACCTTTGTTAAATAAGTTGCGCCTACCTCTGGGCAGGCATAGGTTGCGCACCAGCCAAGTGCAGGCGAGCGATCCCCCGGCACGGCCGCTGTGCCGGAGGCCTCGGTCCCACCCCCGCCCCGCACCTGCCCACTCCCCGCCTCTTTTTTCAAGCCCCGGGACTTATACGCGTCCTGGGGCTTGCGCACATTGCCGGGCCTATGCAAAATAGGCTCGGCGCGCACAGGAGCCGTTTTTTGCAGTTACACGCATAATATACGTGTGTAACCCTTTTAAAATCCGCCCCTTAGTAAATCAGACTTTAAATTTGTACCTGAACCAATGAAAGTTTAGTGACTTGCCCAAGGTCACAAATAATGTCAGCAGGATTTGAACTCAGGCTTCCCTGGTTCACAGCCAGCTGCATTTTCCAGAAGTTGTAGATGTGTGAATTAATACATAGAAGATATCAGGATGTGGAGTTAAACACAATTGTAAGGGACCTTTGGTTTCCCATTACTAAAGAAATGCACCATTAATCTATGGAGTTTCCATAGGAAATAATTGAGAGAGGTTTGGGTTTTGTCCCCCATGTGAGAACATGCAGATGGTGTGTCCTAGCTGTTTATTATCCCAGAACACCTGCTACCCTCATGGATTTTTAGTTTGGAACTTAAATTAACAGGTTGCTCTCTGTCTCTTGCATTCATTTTCCTAATTTATGGGAAAGGAGTAAGGAAGTATTCCCATTTATTAGAGATGTGAATCGGAACCGGAATCGGTTCGGTTCCAGTTCCGATTCAAATCTTATAATTTTTATCGTCCCGCCCGATTGGTTTTTTGTTTATCGGCTGCGCCCGATCCGATAAACAAAAAACCCACCCCAACCCTTTAAAACTGACCCCTTAGCCTCCCCCACCATCCCAACCCCCCCAAAAATGTTTTAAAATTACCTGGTGGTCCAGTGGGGGCGCGGGGAGCAATCTCCCGCTCTTGGGCTGCCAGCTGCGCTAATAAAAATGGCGCCGATGGCCCTTTGCCCTTACCATGTGACAGGGTATCCGTGCCATTGGCCAGCCCCTGTCACATGGTAGGAGCACTGGATGGCCGGCGCCATCTTTAAAAATGTGCCGGCACCATCTTTAAAAATGGCAAAGGCATGGCCGGCGCCATCTTTAAAAATGGTGGGAGATGGCAGCAGCGGCGAGGCCGGAGCTCGTTGAGGGCAGCGCAAGGTGAGCAGGCCCAGTTGCGGCCCCCACATGGCCGGGACGTGCAACAGCAGAAGAATTCTTTTTTTGCCTTAACTGTCTTTTGCATTGCCTCCTCTGTTTGGAGGCAAGTTTTATTTCATTTTTGGGGGAGTCCATTCTAATATTTTTTTCACTTGGAGCTGATAACCCATGGTACCTGGGAGTCAGCATACCCAGCCTTAGGAAGACGGAAGTCTTCCATCCAGAAAGATACAGATGTGTTACAAATTCTATCTAAAAGCAAGGAATCCCAGTAAAGTTCACTACCACAAGATCAAAGAAGATACAACAAGAACTTTGTTGATATTGAGGACAATTTTACATAAGGGGTGAGAAGTGCCTACCAGGCACTGTCTATGGAGTTAATAGAATCAATAACGAGAGTGAAGTACCTTTCTGATGCTGTCTGAGGATTTAAAGGATGTTTAAAGGATTTCATAGAAAATATTAATTCTGAAACTAAGTTCTGGTTAAATATTGAGACTCTATACATTCTAAACACTTCCAGTGGAAAGATTTAAGTATTAAATTAGGAGGTAAAGGAGGATAAATAAGGAGTGCTTCCAAAATGATTAATAGACTTTGTTAGAAGATGTGGTCACAAGTTTATTCTATCTGCTGTCTTATTATTTATCACTGCTAAATCAATTGAATAAGAGAAGAGTAAATATTATTCAATCATCTGATCAAACTATCAGTGGAAGCCACCATTCTTCTCCTGTGTGTTTATTGGATGCAGAGACAGTGTAAATTGGCAGTGCTATGAACTAAAGGACGGAGACAGGGCTTGATTGCATAGAAGCAGGGTACAAGAACTATTGTTTGTCCCCACAACTGGGAGCCTGGCCTCAGAGACTAAAGCTATCAGTGGAGCAAGGGAGAGGTATATATAGATTGTGGATTTATGAAAACAGAAAGGGTCCATTTTTAATTTTTTCTATGTTCACCTGAGTGTCAAGGATCTGTTCTGCCCAGGAGTTTCACAATAGTTCAAAGACAAAGGGGAAAGGTCAAACAATCCTTAAAGTATAGAAAACAGCATTAAACATTTAACTTCATACTTTTAAAGGGGTAGGTGGTACATGGGTGGCAACCTTCAAAGAAATATAAATAACCAGCAACATCACATATTTAGATTATTATATTTACTGCAACTGGTTCTTTGAGTTCTCAGCTTTGTGGAGCACCATTTTGTACAAAAGTATACATAAGCACAGAAGAAGGATAGACAATTCAGGTCCTAGAGTGCCACAAACAAGTCTGGTTTTCAGAATATCCACTATGCATATGTATGAGGTGTATTTACATGCACTGCCTCCACTGCATGTAAACCTATCTTGTGCATATTCATTGTGGATATCTTGAAAACAAGACATGTTTGTGGCATACCCAAACTGAAGTTGCCTACCCCAGTCATAGAATATGCACACACATGTAGACAAATAGATAGATTTAAATCTACCTATGTACCTATCAATTTATTCTGCTTGCCTTACTAACAGCTATCCATCCCATATCTTGAATGGTAATAGTACAGGACAGTGCACTTCTTCAGCTCTAGCACAGGGATAGTGGCAGTACAGAGCAGCGCATCTCTTCAGTGGATGTGTATTTGAGATGTGCCAGTAGAAGTCAAGATGAGTGAGAATCACAGCTGAGTAGGTTCCAGGATGTAACCAAAAGGAGTAAAAATCTATTATTTCCAAGTATAAAAAAATGTTTAACCTTCTTCCCCACCCCTTTCGATGCTACTCTGTGAAAAGAAAAACATTTTAAAATTCTTACCAGTCTCTTGTAACAGTGAGCTTTGCAGTGACAAAGGCCCTCAGCCTATGAAATTTCTAAGATGTTATTCACTGGGAGTTTCTTGTGGTAATGTTGCTCTGGGAGAAACGAGAAAATCTGAGAGTGATTTATGGATTGCAAGATAATGGTCATATTATTGATCTAACCAAGTGGAGTAAAGTGGAAGTTCTTGGTACTAGAAAAATACATATTTGTAACTATCAGGAGTTTGGGGAATTATTCATGACTAAGACTGAAACTGCAAATAAGTTTCCTGTGCTGGTTAAATAGCTGAGGTGACGTTGAAGAATTCTTTCCTCTACCCCCTCCCCTGATCCCAATATGGGTTAGACAATCTGAACACTTTTCTTTCCTGGAAATAAAAGATGCCACTAATCACATGCAGGGCCCTCCTTGGCCATGGGATGTGAAGGGGCAACCATTCAGGGCCCTGCCCCCTGCAACTGGCCACAGAATCTGTAAAATTACAGCATGGCAAATATTACCCAATGCTAGAACACTAATATAACTCTTGGGAAAATAGAACAAACTGGTCTGCTACCAATCACTACACAGAAACTATATACTAGTAGATTACCTCGCCTTGATCATGTTGCACTGGAGGTGAACCCTTGGACTGGTGCAGGATTGGTATGGCCCTCTGGTCAGACCCGGAGAGTGCCTGCCACCAGGAGGGAGAGCACAGGAGGCCATAGAGGCTAGCTGGAGTTTCGCCAATAGCAACCCGGGGTTCCCTCAGGTTGAGCTCTTGGTTACCCGAGCCACCTGGTCTTAGGTGGGCCTCAAAGGGTCTCCTAGAGAGAAAGTTCAAGGGAGTGCCCACCACGAACAAGGGTGCATGGGCGGTGTGCAAACAGGGAAGTCCAGAGGTCTCAGGAAGCCAGAGGAGAGTGTCCGAGCATATAGCAAGGATCAAAGCCAGAGTATCAGTCCAGAATGGTCAGCCAAAGCAGGGCCAGTAACAGAGGTCAATCCGGGCACAGTCAGGTCAGGCAAAGGTCAAGTTCCAGGCGGCGATCAAGAGTAGTCGTTGTTCAGGCAGAGGTCAGGTCAGGCAGCAATCAAGAGTAGTCAGAGAACAGGCAAAGGTCAGTACCGTGAGATCAGTCCGAAGGGTACTACCAGGAATTGAGAGACGAAGGAATAGGAGATGCTGGAACAGGAGACACAGGAGACACTGGAACAGGAGACGCTGGAACAGGAGACGCTGGAACAAAGGAACTGGAACAGAAAACACAGGAGCAAGACACTGGAATGCAAGAAAGCAAACTAGAGGCACCGTGTACGACCCGATTGCCAAGGCACCGTTCAGGGGAACGGGCCTTCTGTTTTATACAGAGGGAGTGTGATGTCATTGGGGAGCGCAGGGTTCAGGTTTCCCGCGCTTGGCCCTTTAAGTAGAGCGACGAAGGCCGCACGAGCGTCTAGGGGTGGGGCTGAGGAGCAGGAAGACGTAGAGCCTCTCCGAGAACTCCGCTGTGAGGCCGGCATTGGAGAAGGTGAGCGGGGGAGCCGGGAATGCTGCGAACTCGCTGCAGCGGCAGGGGGAGTGAGCCTGGAGCTGGTATACGGACGGGAGAGGTGAGCAGGACCGGCCACGGAGCGGACGCGGCCGGGAAGCGCAACAGTTCACATAGACAAAATATAATAAACCTTCAACAAATACAGAATAATTGATTGCAAATTATAAATAGAAATATGTAAACAAAAACCGAACTGGAAACTCCAAGTAGCCAGACTTTGTAGGTATAGCAATACTACAGAAATAGAAAAAGAAATGACTTTCCTTGTGTACCATAAAAAATACAAAGGTATCAGAGATGCTATACATTCCCATTCCCAAAACTGACATATTTGAATCACTAAACCAAGGTAGCCAACTCTGATCCACAAAAAACACAAACACTTCTAGTTTTTAGCATATCTACAGTGAATATGAATAAGATGTATTTGCATGCACAACCTCCATTGCATATAAATCTATCTCATGTATATTGTGAATAAACTGAAAACCTGGCCTGTTTGTAGGTCTCGAGGACTAGAGTTGTCTATCCTTGCACTAAAACAAAAGGAAAAGTCTTTTATTGTACATTTGTTGACTAGATACAGTATACGAAGAATAGAGTCTTGAAAGACAAGAATTTGAAGTTAACATGAGTAAAATGCATAGTTAGAGCAGTAAAATGGGTATATGATGGATGACAACCATATTCACCTTATACAACGTTACTGTTGCATTTCTTTGGGTTCCAGAGTTCCTGTTGGATATCTCAATGAAGAAATCTGTTAATGCAGGTAACTAGATGACGATTCTGAAGAAGATGTCAGTCTGCCTTTGAGACCACGAACCCTTAGGTATTTGTTCCTGTCAAAATGCTAAAAAGAAAAAAATGGTATAAAATGCAAGAAAAATAATGTTCCCACAAACTCCTTTGCATTTTCCTTCTCTTTTTTGTGCTACTAAAAATCTTTGTCCTTGTTCAGCCACAGTGTGATAGCGGATTGGTATTCATCATTGAGTGGGTTAAAATAACGTAATCTGATTCTGTTCACAGGCGTTGTGAATTTAGAACCTACAGCATAAATAACTATTATTTCCTTTACAGGCATTGAGAATTTCAGGAATTATTTTTCAGGTGGTAGATCCACAGCATGGAAGTTTTCAGCAGGAAACAGGTGCAAAGCAAAAGGAGCCCTGCGACTCCGTTAGGGAGCAGGGAACAATGGGGCGGGTAAGGCAAGGTAGGCAGGGCTAAGCGGGAGGAGGGGGAGGGGTGGCGGGGAGGGGAGGGGCGGAGGGGAAGGCGAGTAGAAAAGGGAGAGCCAGCACGGGCAGCCCCTCCTTTTCGTTCTGTGCAGAGCTGCTTCATCCCCTCCCGCATGCTACGTGCATCACTTTGCTATGGTTCCTTCTTGGGTGGAGGGAGAGAAGGAGGCTCTTTGCTGGATGCAGTCTGATACTCTATATATCGACCATTGTAAAGGGGTACTTTCATTCGGGGTGAGTTTTTGGGAGATGGGTTGGGATTGGGGGGGAGGGGGGTTGGGATTGGGGGGTCGAGGGGTGTTGTTACAAACTCATTCAGAGGTATCCATTGTAAAACTGACATCATTAAAGAATTTTAGATCTTATACGTTATGAAAAGGAGTTGATTTGTCCAATGCAGCTGGCAGACACTGCAGTATAGAAATCAGTAGGGATGTGAATCGTTTTTTGACGATTTAACATATCGTCCGATATATTTTAAATCGTCAAAAATCATTAGAGCCACGATACAATAACAATTCCCCCGATTTATCGTCAAAAAATCGTAAATCGGGGGAAGGGGGAGGGGAAGGGGGAGGGTGGGAAAACCGGCACACTAAAACACCCTAAAACCCACCCCGACCCTTTAAAATAAATCCCCCACCCTCCCGAACCCCCCAAAATGCCTTAAATTACCTGGGGGTCCAGCGGGGGTCCGGAACGACCTCCTGCAATCGAATCGTGTTGTCGCGGCAGGAGATCGCTCCCGGACCCCCGCTGGACCCCCAGGGACTTTTGGCCAGCTTGGGGGGGCCTCCTGACCCCCACAAGACTTGCCAAAAGTCCAGCATGGGTCCGGAACGACCTCCTGCAGTCGAATCGTGTTGTCTACGGCCGGCGCCATTTTGCGCCGCCATTTTGCAAAATGGCGGCGCAAAATGGCGCCGGCCGAAGCAACACGATTCGATTGCAGGAGGTCGTTCCGGACCCCTGCTGGACCCCCAGGTAATTTAAGGCATTTTGGGGGGGTTCGAAAGGGTGGGGGATTTATTTTAAAGGGTCGGGGTGGGTTTTAGGGTGTTTTAGTGTGCCGGTTCACGATTTTAAACGATTTTCACGATATTTTAAAAACCCAAACGGCGACAATACGATTCCCTCCCCCTCCCAGCCGAAATCGATCATTAAGATGATCGATGACATGATTCACATCTCTAGAAATCAGCTCTTTTTGTTAGAATTTTCATCACGTATAAGGTCAAAAATTATTTAATGATGTCAATTAGAGATGTGAATCGTGTGCCAGATCATCTTAATGATCAGATTCTGCTGGGGGGGGGGGGGGAATCTGATCGTTAAGATATGTGAATTGGAATCGTTTCCGATTCCAATTCACATCGCTAGGCCCACGCCGCTAAAAAAAACACCCGACCCTTTAAATCGAACCCCCCTCCCGACCCCCCAAAACCTTTTAAAATTACTTGGTGGTCCAGGAGCTCGGGGGGCCTCGGGGAGAGATCCAGGGTGGCCTCGGGGAGAGGAGAGATCCAGGGGGGCCTCGGGGAGAGATTTCCCGGCATCAGCTCTGATGGCTCTGATGCCCCTTTGCCCTTACCATGTGACAGGGTATCCATGCCATTGGCCGGCCCCTGTCACATGGTAGGAGCACTGGATGGTCGGCGCCATCTTTAAAGATGGCGCCGGCCAGGGGCTGATGACTAAAGTGGCCTGCGCCATCTTTAAAGATGGCGCCGGCCATCCTATGCTCCTACCATGTGACAGGGGCCGGTCAATGGCACGGATACCCTGTCACATGGTAAGGGGGGGGGGTTGGGGAGGGGGGGGGTCGATTTGAAGGGTCAGGTGGTTTGTTTTTTTTCAGCGGCGCGGGCCTCCCTAAAAAAAAAGGGTCGGAAGGGTGGGGGGGTCGATTTAAAGGGTCGGGTGGGTTGTTTTTTTATCAGGCCATCGACGCCATTTTAATTAGTGGCAGCCAAAATGGCGCCGATGGCCCGAGAGCGGGAGATCGCGCTAGGACCCCCCCCCCCCCACTGGACCACCAGATAACTTAACATTTTGGGGGGGTTCGGGAGGGTGGGGGAGGGTAAGGAATTGGTTTTAAAGGGTAGGGGTGGGTTTAGGGGTTGTTTTGGTGTGCCGGTTTTCCCACCCTCCCCCAAATAATTCCCGTGCCCTATTTAACGATACAACAATACAAATGCCCCTGACGATAAATCGGGGGCATTTGTATTGTATCGTGCACTCTAACGATTTTGGACGATTTTAAAATTATCTGACGATAATTTTAATCGTTCAAAAACGATTCACATCCCTAATGTCAATCTTACAATGGATACCTCTGAATGAGTCTGTAACAACACCCCTCCCTAACCCCACCGACTGCCCGAAAACTCACTCCGAATCTTAGTGCCCCCTTACAATGGTCCATATATAGAGTAATAGACTGAGTCTTATAAAGAGCCTTTTTCTCTCTCCCTCCCTCAAAAAGGAGCTGTATCAAAGTGATACATGTACAGCTGCATGCATGAAGAGTATTTTATAAACTACACACACATAGGTTATAAAATAGCCTGTATTTTTATGGGCACATGTGTGGCCTTTTTAATATCTACCCTAAGCGTAATTCAGAACTTCATCCTTCAATGCCCCTAGACATTCTTATCTTTATCTACGCGTAAAACAGAAAATACACGTGTATTCTCAAAATTTATAAAATAGCATGTACACATTTGCATCCTACTTATGCATATATATGTTATTTTTACATGAAAACTACTTTGAAAATTCACTCTTTAATGAGAAAAAGGAGGGTAAATATGTAATTGAAACATATGACTCTGGAGAGGTTAAAGTTCTCATTCCTTGGGATGCTTGTCTTTTCTGGGTCATATCAAAATATAAATATGTATATCCCAAATTGAGTAGTTTAAGTCCTATTCATTCTGATATATTTCAATGCAGAAAAAATCCAGTTATAATTTATGTAATATTTGTCATAGTGAAAAATATAGTATATTCTTAGTAAGATAGTAATTGATAGTAGATAAAGACCATCTAGTCTGCCCAGCTGTAATTTTATACTTACATACATATATAAACTTATGTACAACCAGGTCTTCTATAGTTATAAATTATATAACTGTCAGTTTATGAATCATAATATTTAAATTTCAAATAATAAAATGTGCATTTATGTTAATGTGGCATATTCTAGATTTATGCAATTTCAGTATATCTAAAGCATGTAACATAATAACATAATAATGATAGCAGAAAAGTACCAAATGGTCTATCCAGTCTGCCCAGCAAGCATCTTATGGGAGTATCTGTCGCATCGTGAAGCTTACCCCCATGTTTCTCTTAAGGGTAACAACTGCCGCTCCATGAAGTTATTCCCAAGCCTTATGATAATCCCTACAAAATTTACTGCTAGCAACATTTTACAGAGTGATGAGCTTGTGCACAAAGAAGAATCTGCTGTAGCAGACTGTAGGGGTCTGTAGAATAGCAAAAATGTATTCTACATATAAAACCAATTAGAGATAATTTTAAAAGCCATGTATATGCATAACCACTTGTTAAAAAAATTGCATGGGATTTGTATATGTAAATGAGTCACAAAATGATATTTCGGTCTACTTTTACCTGCACTGACCAATGGTATTCCAGAGGGGCAGGAGCTAGGCGGGGTTATTGTTTACACCAGAAAGGTGGTTTTTAAAAGCCTGACACATGCTCAAATTAGAGGATGAGCGAATATGTTGGGCCGGCATGCACCTAGAAGATTTTAAAAGCCACCCAGATACATGCGTACTTGCTACTGCATGCGCAAATTAAAAGTTCAAAAAAAGGGGTGAGGCATGGGCATGGTCTGGGTGGGGCATGGGCTTTCCTGCATTTAAACTGGAAATGAGCACGTACTTACGTACACTGGCATTCGCTAGGGTCCCTTGCCGTGTAACTTTACTTCTGATATGGTTGACATGTAACTTAAAAAACAAAAAGTCTAGAGAGATCAGCTGGGTTTTAAGGGCTGGGTCTAATAGGAGGAAGGGAAGGTATAAAACTAGGTAGGTTTGGAAGTCTTAAACTGGGAACGAACTGAGTAAACTGATAATGATATCATCGCGCATCTATTAAAATCCCCCCACTTACGTAGTAGAAGTAGTATTTGTGCACACAGGCATGCGCCCAGTTAAAATTGTACACACACGTGCATGAGGGCAGGCTATTTTATAACGTACACACATATATGCACGTATGTTATAAAATGGATGAGTCCCTGGGCATGCGCAGACGAACACCTGCAAATGTGTGCCTGCGTGCCATCTGAAAGTTACTGTCATATCATTCAATTTTGAAAAGTATGTATGTGTGGATACTTTCAATGGGTTAATTTTCAAAGGGAACTTATGTGCATGTGATGCCATGATATTAAAAATTAACCTGATGTATTTTCAAAAAGCTGTACATTTCTAAAACTGTTATTATTTTGTGAGTATTCTACATTGTGTTCATCTAACTTGAAAACTGTATTTTTTCTCATTTTCAAACATTAAAAAATAAAGCACCTGATTATAATAAAACTTTGCACACAGCAAAAACTCAAGTAATATTTATTCTTTGATTTTCCTGAGCAGTATAAATGATGAATAGATAGAGGTACTTGCCCTGTACATTTTTATCATGCTACAAACCAGATATTTCAGTCAGGTTAGGGCAAATTTTGTTCTGTTTCTCTTTGTGCATTTTTGGAAACCTCTAAATATTTTTTTTTTTAATTCTTACTTCTCATTGCTGGTAGCTTCATTTTAATTTTTTTTATTTCAAAATAATTTTTCTTTGTATATTACTACACTAGAATTTTATTTTTCATTAAACACTGGTTTAATCTTTGGAAAAATTCCATGTGGGATACACTACCAAGCTGCAAGGAACTGACTTTTTATGAGCAATCTCCACTGAGGAATTTGTTTGACAGCCTTGTAAGGATGTGTCAAGCTCAGGCAGCCTGGAACACTTCAGAACTCGTATGGGGGCATTTTTCAGTGTTTTCATCTTTACTGATGCTAAGTAAGCTGCTCAAAATACAAAATGAGACAAATTTCTCATTAAAGTAGATAAGGACCCTTTAGATAGAAGAAGGAAATGAGTTACAGCTATACTGGAAAGAGTCAAAAGCAAATTTGCTTTCATCAAGATAAAAGGCAAATTTATCTTAACTGTTTATTTTTTTGTTTTGCATAATTATATATTTCTGCGCACTACCCAGCGCGAACAAATGTACGCCAGATTTTATAACATGTGCACACAGCCACATGCATGTTATAAAATCCGGGGTCGTTGCATGCAAGAGGGTGCACACTAGTGCACCTTGCACGTCGAGCCCTAGGGGAGCCCCGATGGCTTTCCCCGTTCCCTCCGAGGCCGCTCCGGGCACGCGTAGGTTGCGTGCAGTGGCTGAGTGCCAGCGTGCGATCACCTAGCAAGGCCGCTGTGCCAGAAGCCTCGGTCCTGCCCCTGCCCCAGCCCCACCCCTTTCACAAAGCCCTCGGACATTTGTGTGTCCCGGGGCTTGTGCACAGCACCAGGCCTATGTAAAATAGGCTCAGCGTGCACAGGAGTGGTTACACGCGTAAATCCTTAGGATTTACGCGTGTAACCCTTTTAAAATCTGCCCCTTTCTGTCTTGTGCTATTATGGAGAATTTAGATACAGCATAGTATGTCAAATACTGAGATTAGTTAAAACCAACGAAGGGGGTAAATTTAAGCCAATGTAAGTTCTGAGGGAACTTTATACCTGCAGACAATATTATAATTTTCAAAGCAAAATTATATGCATCTTTTCATTTTGAAAATTACCCAGAAAAACTACATACACACATTCGTACCTGCTAATATTCTGAATGTAGCTTATCTAGTATATAAAAATACCCAAGAAGGAAAGAGCCCACTCAACTTTAGCAAACATGAAAAAGAATCTAGAGAATGCAAGGGAATCCTTTCCACAATATCCATATATATTCTTGCAAGACAAAGTCCTAGATAACCATCCATATATGCTTAGCACAAACATTTCTAGGAAAGGACCCTCTGAAATCAGTGAAGGTTCAGAACTCACCCAGACTCACGATGTGCCTTGAACCTCAAGACCCATTGACATCTGAGATTCCAGTGCTGTGGGGGATAGGAAACCATGGCCATCCCATACCACAGAGTAGGCAAAGGACAAGATAAAAGAGGGACATCAGCTATCTATCAACACCATCACAACTACATTCCTCTCACTCGCAAGAGGAATTCTCCTGGCAAATGGACAACATAGGCCTAGTAAATGCCAGATTAGTTAACAAGAAACAAACAACGATTTATGACATTGTGTTCCTTAAAATTATTTATTTATTGAATTCAAAAACATGAAATAAAATATAAGCAAAGAAACAAGCAATACTGCATAGTATAAATCAATGAAATGAATCTCAAGCACCCGTCTATGGATAATAATAAAGGTAAATAAGTGAAAGAAAAAGCAAAATCCAAACAGTGCTGTCCAAATGTTCCCACCAACCCCAGACCAAGCATGATAACACTATGAGTTATCACTCAGGAATTTCTCTAAATGGACAGGATCTGAAAAAACATATTTATTCCCCTGAAAAACAGTTGCAGGGAAACTTAAGGAAAAAAGAAGCACCAAGATCAATAACGCATTGCTTTAACTGAAGAAAAAGCTTTCTTCTTTCCTGAGTTTCCTAGCAATGTCAGGAAACATTTGAAACTTCTAACCATAAAATAAACTATTCTTATATTTGAAGTATTGGCAAAAAAATGAGGTCTTTATCTGATTCTAACACATATGATTCAATAATAGGTGCTCAAGTTGGAATGTTGTCCTGAGAGCTCTGTTAAAAAAAACAGACAGATCTGAATTAGCAGAAATAGCTAACAAGTCAGAAAAGACATTGAGGTTCATATTCAAATACCTTTTAGATGGATAATGTAATAGTTATCCATCTAAGAGGGTCATTTATCAAAATGTTATAAGGTGCTAAGGGCTTATTGCATGTGAAAACACCTTAGGGGTAGGCTTACCATTTTGTGAAGTCCTATTGTGTGGTTTTAATGCTGATTTTAGCTATACCTGCCTAGCTATCCCGGTTGTATGTAAGAGAGAGAGAGAGAGAGAGAGAAGCCATAATGCCTGCACCCTAGATAGGTATTTATATCTCTATGGGAGACCCAGCTAGTAACTCGAGGTGAGGTTTAGGTATTAGTGTAGGGGTTAGGGGCCACTTTGACATTCAAAGTGAGATGTTCGAACAGAACAGTGCTCTCTTGTGAAGATTTGATGACCCTCGGAGTGAGGAAACTCACCCAAAGATGAGATTTGGGCAATGTTCTCTCAACCTAGCTTGATGTTACCCAGGTAACAGGAAACAGACAGTAGGATTAAATGGACAATTTTCTCAGTGGAAGGAATTGGGCAGTGGAGTACCTCAGGGATCTGTATTGGGACCCTTACTTTTCAAAATATTTATAAGTGATCTGGAAAGAAATATGATGAGTGAGGTAATCAAATTTGCAGATGATACAAAATTGTTCAGAGTAGTTAAATCACAAGCAGATTGTGATAAATTGCAGGAAGACCTTGTAAATTGGGCATCAAAATTACAGATGAAATTTAATATGGATAAGTGCAAGGTGATGCATATAGGGAAAAATAACCCATGCTATAGTTACACAATGTTAGGTTCCATATTAGGTGCTACCACCCAAGAAAGAAATCTAGGAGTCATAGTGGATAACACATTGAAATCGTCAGTTCAGTGTGCTGCAGCAGTCAAAAAAGCGAACAGAATGTTGGGAATTATTAGAAAGGAATGGTGAAGAAAACAGAAAATGTCATAATGCCTCTGTATCGCTCCATAGTGAGACGGCACCTTGAATACTGTTTACAATTCTGGTCACCGCATCTCAAAAAAGACAATTGTGACGGAGAAGGTACAGAGAAGGGCTACCAAAATGATAAGGGGAATGGAACAGCTCCCCTCTGAGGAAAGACTAAAGAGGTTAGGACTTTTCAGCTTAGAGGGGGGATATGATAGAGGTGTTTAAAATCATGAGAGGTCTAGAACAGGTAGATGTGAATCGGTTATTTACTCTTTCAGATAATAGAAAGACTAGGGGGCACTCCATGAAGTTAGCAAATAGCACATTTAAGTCTTTGCCACTCAATGCACAATTAAATTCTGCCAGAGGATGTGGTTAGTGTTCCAAACTCAATCAGTTGTGGACCCTTGGTCCGGAGGGTATGCACCAGGGAGATGTCCAGACGAATTCCCTTCCGGAAGGTGGAGCAGTAACTCGATACAGGCGCCAGACAAGACAAAGTCCAGTTCCAGGCAAGGTCGAGGCAGGCGGCAGACAAGGCAAAGTCCAGTTCCAGGCAAAGGTCCGAGCAGGCGGCAGGCAAAGCAAAGTCCAGTTCCAGGCAAAGGTCAGGGCAGGCGGCAGGCAAGGCAAATCCAATCCAGGCAGGGTCAGGGTAGGCGAAGACAAAACAGAACACTAACAGCACCAGGAGAACCTTGTTGCAAAGGCCAAGAGCTTTCCCGGGGAGAGGTTTAAATCTCCCTGGGCGTCTGACGTCACCTCCGGGGCTGACCCAACTTTCCCGCCTCGGCCCCTTTAAGGGGGAGTGTCCTGCCACACTCTCCCCGATGCTACTTTACGGATGTGGGGAGAGATGCGCCGCGGCCCGTGCAATCCGCGGCCACCGTTGAGGGACCTGTCTGGCCTGGTAGGAGATCCCGGCCGGGATTCCCTTGGCCTGGGATCGCAACAGTACCCCCCCTCTTACACCCTCTTCTAGAAGGACCAGGCTTACCGGGATATGAAAGATGGAAGTTCTGGAAAAAGGTCTTATCCAAGATGTTTATGGATGGTTCCCACGAGTTCTTCTCTGGACCAAAGCCTTCCCAAGCAATCAGATATTCCCATCGCCTGTGGTTACGACGGACATCAAGAACTTCCCGTACCTGATAAATTGGATCATCCTCAGATGCAACTGTGGGTGGTTGAGAGAGAGCAGCATGGAACGAAGAGCAGATCACAGGTTTAAGCAAGGAGATGTGGAATGAATTATGAATACGGAGACTGATCGGAAGCCGCAAGCGATAAGTGACTGGACCCAAGCATTTGCTGACCAAGAAAGGTCCAATAAACTTAGGAGCCAGTCTCATAGATGGGATCCGGAGACGTATGTGATGGGTACTCAGCCAAACATGGTCTCCTGTATTAAATACTGGAGCTGGACGACGATGCTTATCCGACATCCTCTTGGAGGCGGCCGCCGCACGGAACAGCTGAGCATTAGTAGACTTCCAAAGTTCATGAAGTTGTGATGCAGAAAGGTGGGCCACCGGAGAGGCAACCGAAACTGGCAAAGGAAGAGGAGGTTGGGGCTGCTTCCCGTAAACGATCTGGAAGGGAGAATTCCCAGTAGCCGAGTGCTTGTGTGAATTGTGTGAAAATTCGGCCCAGGGTAACAGTGAGGACCAATCGTCCTGATGATCATTCACAAACAGGTGGAGGAATGTCTTCAATCCACAGTTGATACGTACCGCCTGTCCATTCCCTTGTGGGTGAAAAGCAGTGGTGAAGTCCAACTGTACCCCAAATTTTTTACACAATGCACCCCAGTATTTGGCAGTAAATTGTGGACCTCTGTCTGATGTAATGTGGAGTGGTAGACCATGAAGGCGGAATACATGAAGAGCAAACAGTTTTGCTAACTCAAGAGCGGACGGTAGCTTGGGCAGTGGAATAAAGTGCGCCATTTTTGAAAATCGGTCGACCACCACCCAAATAACCTGATTGCCGGAAGATGAAGAAGGTCCACAACAAAGTCTGTGGAGATATGGGTCCAAGGTTCCTGAGGTGGTGGTAGGGGTTGGAGGAGGCCCCATGGTCGGCCAGGTAATGGTTTCTGTTGGGCACATTTTGGACAGGAGTCGACGTAAGCCCGCACATCCCTGTTACAATTGGGCCATCAATAGTAGCGGGATAGTATGTCCAAGGTACCAGCTCTTCCGGAATGGCCCGCCGTGAGAGAATCATGCGCCCAAGAGAGTACCTTGGGACAATGGCGAAGAGGGACCACTACCTTCCCTGGTGGCGCCATCCTAGTGACGGCCAGGACCACTCTGGCCAGGTCAATAATATAGCTGGGGGAGTCAGGTGTGTCGTCAGTCTCATGCAGCCGGGACAGGGCTTCAGCACAGACGTTCTTTGATGCAGGTCGGTACCTTAATACAAAATCAAAATGACTAAAGAATAGCGACCACCGAGCCTGGTGTGGGTTCAATCGCTGTGCTTTACTAAGGTACTCCAAGTTCTTGTGATCTGTATAAACTGTAATCGTATGTTGCGCTCCCTCCAGCCATTGCCGCCATTCCTCGAAGGCCATCTTAATGGCCAGCAATTCCTTGTCTCCAATCCCGTAGTTCTTTTTGCCTGAGAAAATTTGCGAGAAAAGTAGGAACAGGAGAGTAATTTCCCTTGATTGGAGTGTTGGCAGAGTACCGCTCCAACCGCTACATCAGAAGCATCCACTTCCACAATAAACGGTCACGTGGGATCAGGATGATGGAGACAGGGTTTTTGTAAAAATGCAGTTTTTAGATCCTCAAAAGCCCTTACTGCCTCATCAGGCCAATTTCTAGGGTCTGCTCCCTTTTTCGTCAGGGCCGTGAGAGGTGCCACCAGGTGAGAAAATCGAGGAATGAATGTCCTGTAGAAATTAGCGAATCCTAAAAAAACGCTGTAGGGCCCGGAGTCCCACTGGTTGTGGCCATTCTCGGATGCTAGCCAATTTATCAGGGTCCATTTAAAAACCAGTGGTGGAAATAATATAGCCCAAAAATGGTAATGATTGTCTTTCAAATAGACATTTCTCCAGTTTTACAAATAACCGATTTTCTTGTAGTCATTGAAGAACTTCTTGAACCTTTATGCAATGGGCGGCCAGAGTTCTAGAGTAGATTAATATATCATCCAGATAGATAATTACTCCCTGGTACAACATATCTCGAAATATTTCATTCATTAAATTTTGAAATACCGCCGGCGCATTACAAAGGCCGAATGGCATTACCAGATATTCATAAAGTCCATCTCGCTGTCTTCCATTCGTCTCCAGGTTTAATCTGTCTTCCATTCGTCTCCAGGTTCCATTCGTCTCCAGGTTCGTCTCCAGGTTTGTCTCCAGGTTCCATTCATCTCCAGGTTCCATTCGTCTCCAGGTTCCATTCGTCTCCAGGTTTAATCTGTCTTCCATTTGTCTCCAGGTTTAACGCTGTCTTCCATTCAGCTCCAGGTTTAATCTGCACCAGATTGTATGCCTCCAGTAAGTCCAGCTTGGTGAATATTCTAGCTCCATGAAGGCGATCTAGTAATTCTGAAATCAGCGGGAGGGGATATCGGTCCTTGCAAGTTATCACATTAAGTCCACGGTAGTCAATACATGGTCTTAATGACCCATCTTTCTTGGGAACAAAGAAGAACCCTGCTCCTGCCAGAGATGACGAAGGTTGAATAAACTCTCGTTCCAGATTTTCTTTAATGTACTGGGACATAGCTAAAGATTCAGGCCCAGATAATGGATACACCCGGCCCCTGGGTGGACAAGTATTCAGAAGCAGATTAATGGCACAGTCAAAGGTGCGATGAGCTGGGAGTATCTCTGCCTCTTTCTTAGAAAATACATCCAAAAAATCTGCATATTGGGATGGTGGTAGCAGCTTAGAAGTGGCTAGTTGAATTCTGGGCTGAGGTCTCTGCTTTAAACAGGTAGTAAAATATCCTGGTCCCCAAGCAGTAATTTGAAGAGTTCTTCAGTCAATAATGGGTGCGTGCTTTTGTAACCAGGGGAGGCCCAACACTACCGGGTGGACTGCTTTTTCCAAAATGAAGAAGGATATCTCCTCCTGATGGAGGACTCCTGTCTGGAGAGTTATTGGAGCTGTGCAGGTGGTGACTTGCCCTGGAAGATTCTCCCCCTGGATTGAGGAGATGTATAATGGAGACTCACGATGGAGTATCGGTAGTTGTAGCTGGTGGACCAGCTCAGCCAGAATAAAGTCTCCTCCTGAGCCTGAGTCGATCAGGGCCAGTGTGGTGAGCGATCCTTGAGGATAATAGATTGTAACCGGAACGGTACATTGAGGGGTGAGACTGCTCCCTAGGGTCAACCCCTCCAAAACACCTAGGTTCGTTAGTTTCCCGGATGATCGGGGCACTGAGCCAGAAGATGCCCCTTATTCCCGCAGTATAGGCAAAATCCCATTCTCCTTCGGCGTTGTTTTTCCTCTGTGGTCAGGTGGCTCCTACCCAACTGCATGGGCTCCTCCTTGCCTTCAGTGGATACCTCCGGAGGGTTAGAGGAAATCATTGGACGGGAGAAGGTGGGAGCCAAGGGAACTGTGCGACAGTAGGCTCTCACTTCCTTGGCTTGCTGCTGTAGGCGACGATCAATACGAACTATGAGGTCAATCACCACTTCAAGATCCTCTGGAATCTCTCGCGCCACCAACTCATCCTTGATACGAGGGGAGAGTCCTTCCAAAAAAATTCCTCGTAGACAATCGTTCTGCCAACCCAACTCAGAAGCCAAGGTGCAGAACTCCACCGTGAACTCTGCCAATGTCCGAGTGCCTTGGCGTAGATTGAGGAGCTCCGAAGAAGCAGTAGATTGACGTCCTGGTTCATCGAATACTTGACGGAAGGTCCGAATGAATCGTGGTAAGTCGTTCAAAATGGAGTCTCCTCGTTCCCAGATCGGGGATGCCCAGGCTAAGGCCTTTCCATCTAGCAAGGAGATGATGAAGGTCGTCTTGATTTGATCTGAGGAAAACTGCTGTTCTTGTAAGGAAAATCGAATGAAGCACTGATTTAAAAATCCACGACATTGCTTGGCGTCTCCAGCGTAGCCGGGTGGGGCAGGCAGGTGGGTTGCCATACTTGTAGGGTTTGCAGTCGCAGGTGTTGGAACTGCTGCTTCTGCTCCACGGACTGAGTCAAGCCGGTTTGCTAAGCGTTCTACCGGGGCGGTCAGGGCCTCAAGGCATTGTTGTTGTTGTTGTTATTGCTGCCTCTGTTGCATGAGTTGTTGAGCCAGGCCGGGGATAGCCTGAAGACCTTGCAAGTTCACCGGGTCCATGGCCATTGCAATCTGTTCCAAACTTAATCAGTTGTGGACCCTTGGTCCGGAGGGTACTCACCGGGGAGATGTCCAGACGAATTCCCTTCCGGAAGGTGGAGCAGTAACACGATACAGGTGCCAGGCAAGAAAGTCCAGTTCCAGGCAAGGTCGAGGCAGGGGGCAGACAAGGCAAAGTCCAGTTCCAGGCAAAGATCAGGGCAGGCGGCAGGCAAGGCAAAGTCCAATTCCAGGCAAGGTCAGGGCAGGCAGCAGGCAAGGAAAAGTCCAGTTCGAGGCAAGGGTCAGGGCAGGCAGCAGGCAAAGCAAAGTCCAGTTCCAGGCAAAGGTCAGGGCAGGTGGCAGGCAAGGCAAATCCAATCCAAGCAGGGTCAAGGTAGGCGAAGACAAAACAGAACACTAACAACACCAGGAGAACCTTGTTGCAAAGGCCAAGAGCTTTCCCGGGGAGAGATTTAAATCTCCCCGGGCGTCTGACGTCACCTCCGGGGCTGACCCGACTTTCCCGCCTCAGCCCCTTTAAGGGGGCGGGTCCTGCCACGTTCTCCCCGATGCTGCTTTACGGATGTGGGGAGAAAAGTGCCGCGGCTCGCACGATCCGCGGCCACCGTCGAGAGACCTGTCTGGCCTGGTAGGAGATCCCGGCTGGGAACCCCTCGGCCCGGGATCGCAACAGTTAGTGCAGTTAGTATAGCTGTGTTTAAAAAAAGGATTGGATAAGTTCTTGGAGGAGAAGTCAATTACCTGCTATTAATTAAGCTGACTAAGAAAATAGCCACTGCTATTACTAGCAACAGTAACATGGAATAGACTTAGTTTTGGGGTACTTGCCAGGTTCTTGTGGCCTGGATTGGCCACTGTTGGAAACAGGATGCTGGGCTTGATGGACTGTAGTCAGGTAAACAAGCCATGGGCCAGGCTACACACATTACAGAGAGAGAGAGAGACAAGTCAGTCATTAAGAACAAGTTAATCATTAATAACCAGACTGCGAGCTCGATGTGAGAGCGACTGCAGGTAAGGCTGCCACACAGCGAGGAAGCGTCGGCGGCACTGAGGGTTTGTTCTGGCCTCTAAGCTTTCCATGGTCATCATGGTATGAAAACTATTCCGCCAGGCCCAAAACGAAGGATTTTCAGGAGACCACCACACCGAAAGAATTATCTTTTTCCCCACTAGGCATGCCTTATGAAGGAGCAAGCGAGAGCCAGGGTCCCGAATCCTAATCGGGGAAACACAACCAAAAAGTAGCCACATGGGAGTAGCTGGAAAAGCGACATCTAGCAAATCTGCTAAGTAAAACACCACACGTTTCCAGAACTTCTGGATGGGGGTACATGTTCAAAAGGCATGAGATAATGTGCCCTTACTATGACCACAACGAGTGCAGACTATGAAGGGGGCTATGGCAAAATGAAAAACAATTACCGGTGATACATATGCCTGGCTTAAATTGTGATTCCCGATAGTACTGGTTATTCGAGATCCTGGCTATACGCCTAAAGCATCCCCTCAAAATAGATTGAGTCACCACGAAGTACCCATCCCCATTCCAGCGGGTCTCTAACACCGAGCTCATGTCCGCTTCCGAATGCTTTTGCAAGAATGTATAATACTTAGAAAGCGAAGGAGCTACATTCCTATCAAAGTGGAACACCGTATCCAATGTATGGTAGGACGAAGGAGACTTTACCTCAGCAGCAAGGGCCTGTATGTAGTGACAAAGCTGCAAATAAGGGAATGGGTGTGTCACTCCAAAGCCATAAGTCGTCAGAAAGGCTTGGTAAGGCAAGGGCAGCCCCTCAGCAGTTAATAAGTGACCCAGTAGTGTAATACCCCAGGAAAACCAACCTCGAAAACTAGAAGACTGGCTTCCTGGGCTAAATTCTGCATTCCCACTTATCGGGAGGAAATAGGCACACATATTTGGGATCTGTAACAACTGGGTAAGCCGCTCCATGTCTATCGCAGTGGGCAAACCATTACCGTGCGTGTAAGAAAAGAAGGAAGATGTACCGAACTGGCTTGTACAACATAGGAAGGGGCCAATGGATACATCAGGGCCTGGTCTGCACATAACGAGGTATGAACCGAATGACCCAGCAACCAGTCGCGCACAACTCGCAAATTACTAGCTAGATTGTACGCACTCAAGTGAGGCAACCCAAGGCCTCCTCTACCACTCCTATCCTTCAGCCATGAAAGAGGAACCCTCGGCCTCCCTCCCCTCCAAACAAATTTTTGTATAGCCCCCTCTACCTTTTGAATATCCTTGCGCTGAACCAATATTGGAATGTTTTGAAAGAGATAGAGCCATCGTGGGAGAAGGATGAGGCTCCCACCCTCCTGTACCATGTCTCTCCCATCCTACAAGCAATCACGTAATCCATAGTCTAGCCCTCACACTCACCCATTCATACTCACTGCTACATATCCCCCTGAAACCGTCAACCCTCTGTCCCTCCCCAACCCCTTCCCACACCCACCCAACCACACATGGTTCCCCTTCTGTAACTCCATGTCAGCTACTCCCTCCCGACCTCACCCTAAGGAGATGAGAATCATGCACAGACGTGTCCGGGCACTGTCTTGGCACCATGTGCTATAGCACCCGAATTTCTGTTCCATGGTTTAGAGGCACCTGTGCAAGTAGGACCCCAAACCGCTCCATGTACCAAATATGAGATTTCCCCACCCCACTGAACCAATACTATAACCCCAAACAAGGTGAGTAGCAATGCTGGAATTTAAAAAAAAACAAAACAGCATAACCACCATAGTCCACATTTGCCAAGAGTTATAGCAAAGCAGCTCCACCAGTTCATCCGAAGGCCAGTGTCCACCCCGCGCGACTCCACTGCAGGAAGTTCCAGAGTCCTCTTGTGGTCCGTAGCAGAACCAGTTAGCTTCTTACGGATGGAATTAGAACTGGCCGGATCAACAACGTTGGCGTAGTCCAGGAATATTGCAGAGAAGAAACACACAGAACATCTGAACATGGCAACAAGCCGCAAAAAACTGCAAATGCTTTCCAACCAGAGCCTTGAACAAAGGACAGACTCAGTTCACCGATTTAAAATATATACGCGGTCTAGTGAAGCGCGGTCACCGAGACGGGCCTGGAGCTGAGCGAAAACAGGTCCGCCCTGCTAGCACATCACGTGACTCCATGTTCTTATGTTAAATGCCAAAAATAACTACACCTTTTTTCCTGGTATGTGCAATATGCCTGATATTGAGGGGGGAGGGGTTTGTGATAAATACTGCAGAGAGCGAGAGAGAGACAGACAGACAGACAGACAGACAGACAGACAGACACTAGGATGGCACACATATTAGTCAACTATTTATACCACTGTAGGAGAGTTAACTAGTAACTTGAGGTGAGGTTTTGGTGTTGGTCTAGGGTTTAGGGGGCAGTTTTACATGCACAGTTAAAGGAACAAACAGCACAGTACACATCAGTGAAGGTTTGATGTGATTTGGAGTGAGAAAAAGTACACAATGTACTCTCGTCCTAGCTTGAAGCTTGGGCAAGAGTACCTTGTATGAATCTCATCTTCGTGAACACTCGATCATGCAAGTACACAAGTATTTAAAATATTCCTACTGCATGTATGTATAGAGCTTTTATGCATCTACTCACAAGTAACTGTTGAGGAGGAGAGAGAGAGAGAGAAAGAGAGAGTGAGTATCTCTGTTAGAGAGACAATCTGAAACTCTATATATCTTCCACTGTCAGAAGGTCACTTTCAACTCAGGGTGGTTTTTAGGGGGGAGGCAGTGTTACAAGGATCTACAGATCCTTGTGCCCTAGGCAAACCAATGTAACACTGCCCCCCCCCCCCCAAATACTCACCCTGAGTTGAAAGTGACCCTCTTACAGTGGGAGATATATAGAGTGTCAGATTTTCTTTCTAACAGAGGTTCTCTCTCTCTCACTCACTCACTCTCTCTCTCTCCCTCCCTCCCCCCCAAATGTCCAGACTTGTGCCTCATCAGGACCAGTAATAAAATTACACAGGCAATATGGTGCTTCAGGGATTACATGCATAAGTCTTGGGAACACCCATGCTCATTATTGATGCACACACAGGTATGTACTTAAAGTCATGTGAGGTCCACATATGTGTATATGGGGCTGTTTTTGCCAAAGCAATGCTTTTAAAATCTACCTATTAGTTGGGAGGACTATAACGTGTGTCTTCCTGTCTAATCTTTGAGCCCTTTTGTGAGGACACATCTTGGGAATGGGAGGAGTAGGATCAGGAGGAAAAGATGTGTTTGCAGACCTGATTTTTAAATAAGTGGGATGGAGAAACAGGGGTTTTGGTGCCACATGTGATTGCTGCTTTGAGTGATGGTAGGGAGGATGTGGGTGGGCTGTTGGATTCCCATATCAACATTTTTCAAGGAGTGGGGTGCAAGTGAGGATGGCAGGTGGCTGAAGGCACTGTCCTCCACCCCTCATCTATCATTTTTTTCATTATGGGAGAAAAGGGGATTCAGAGAGACTCCACTACTTTATGTAGCATTGTTTGGGAGAAGACTTAGCAGGCTAGTGTTGAATTCCAGCACTAGACAGCTAAGATAACAGTTTCAATTTTAGGTTTCAATAGACAAAGTTAGGTGACTATGTTCAGCCCCAAATCAGATGAATATAAGCACCTAAATTTAGTGCTTAACTTAGGTATCTGTATCAAGTAGGGGAGTACATGGGCAATGTTTTCTTCAGGTCATTTCATTTGTTTCTTTTTTTCCCCTCACAGTTTTTTGTTTTGTTTATATTTGTTTCATTACTTTACACATATAAATTCAGTTGTATGCACATAAAGTCATGTTTAAACACATAACGTAATACTTTATACTTAATAATACAGTGATAAGCATGTAAAAAGCTATGTATACATAGCAAGTGAAACAAATGAATAAAAATACTGCACATCCTTAGTCTTTAAGTTTTCAGCACCCTTTCAGGATCAGGCTCTTAGTTAACAGCATACAAAAAGCATATTTTACTTGGTCAATAACTGATGTGCAACATCATCCATGAAAATGCTAGGCCTTTCCCTACCTCTAGATAGGCCCTTTATGGCTCAATTAGCCCTCCTCCCACAAGCAAGTAATTAAAAAGCCCCCTGAGGGCTAAGCAAATCATACCCCCTGACTGGTGCCATCTCATGGGAGATGCCAAAGACCTCTGAGCCCCAATGACTCCACTTCCAATCCTCTACAGTTAAAGGATAGCATCATGACAGTCAGGGCTGGCGTGTCCATTAGGCGAACTAGGCACTTATGGCGTCAACCATTAGGGGGCACTGAAGAGCTGCCATGTGGTGCTGCGGGCGGAGCCTATCCTACTCATGGCAAAGAGGAACAAAGATTTGTCAGGCCCACGAGCAGTCGGAGATGAGACTGGCAGGGGTGATGTGGCATGGGGCGACACGACTGGGGGGGTGGGCGCAAGGTAGACGTCATCTAGGGCACCTAATACCCCTGTACCTGTCCTGATGACAGTTAACATTTTCAGCTTTGGCATGAGCAGGAAGGGGGATATCTTTTCCCCTAATACACTTTCTGTAGTGTCAGATGGAATAGGCAAAGATGGAGGACCTGAAGGGAGGATAGCATGGTTTGGAGCCCCTTTGCAGCTTTCAAGGGGCAGCAGCTGGGGGGTGGGGGGGATGTGATGCTGAGTAGGTATGTTGCGTAGTCTACAGCAGGACCTTTATTCATTTGGTTGGGTGAATTGGGCCACAGATGTCCTATCTAGCCCACGATGTTGGGTAAGGCAGGGACACTTGCAAGCTTGTTAACTTTGAGCGAGAGTATCAGCAGACTAACAACACCTCATGAAATATAGTTAGCTTTATTTTAGATGGGGGAAGGGGGAGGATTTATTTAATTTATTTTTATTTAAAAGTTTTTATATACCGCACAAATAAGGCATCATTTACCATAAATTGCATGGTTTAGCATGGTTTACAATATCCAATTTTAATATTATTTATTTATTTATTTATTTATTTATAGATTTTTCTATACCGGCATTCGAGATTAGGAACCCCATCATGCCGGTTTACAGATAACGAGAGGGTGTGCACAAAAAACAGAACATAAACAAGTGCAAAGAAATAAAAGTTACATTACAACAGGGTCATAAAACTGGGGAGAGAATTAGAGTAAGATAGTTGAGTAGTAAAGATGAATTATTTACATTAATAATTTACATAATATTGTGTAATGTCTTATAAGATGTTACTGTCTTTCAATATGGATCTGGGAAGGCTTGCTTAATATTAATAGTCTTAATGGTCTTAATATTATTATTACTATTAATGGTCTTAATATTAATAAGCTGAATTTCATGTGAAACAGCTCATTAAAATATTTTGAGCATTGTGTTTATTTTTTGCTTTAATGGTACTACAAATAAGCAAATTATCATTAATGCATTTTAAAGCTTTAATGCAGCCATTTAATGCACATGAAATTGTTAACAGAGCCATGGGAAGCCCAATTTTATAAGAGCATACATAGGCATGAAGCCTGAACATACAGCATACACGTAGATTTTAGTCTGAATTTTCAAAGTGGACTTAGGGGCATAAGTCCACTTTGATAATTAGCAGGGCTGTATGTACCTTTGTGCGGCATAGGCATGCACTTTCGTACCTGCAAGGAAGCAGGTATAAATGTTCATGCCAATTGTTGCGAGCATGGAAGTGCAGTCACTTGCTCTAGGGGGATCGTGAGCCCTTGGGCCACGATGCGGCTCAGGAAGGAGCCCAAGACACACACCATGGGAGGTGAGAATGTTCAAGCATGGGCTGGAGCTGGTACAAGGCTGGACTAGGATCGAGACGTGGAACATTGAGGAACTGGAACAAGGCAGGTTCAGACCTCCATTGGACCTACCCGCACAGGTAAGACCCAGCAATGCAATGCTGGTCTCAAGAGTAGCCCTCTGACCACTCGATAGCCCTTCCAGAACCACCACTTAGGAATGATGAGGGTGTGAGGCCAGATGGAGGCTGAGGGCAGGAACAAGATTAGACATGGAACTCAGGAACTTGGAAGACTCAGACAAAGACTTGAGGAACTTGGAAGAATCAGATGAGGATTCGAGGAACTTGGAAGATTCAGTCAAGAATTCAAGATTCAGGCACTAGTACAGGGTGAGTAGTGCACCGCAGTGTGCCCTACACAGCCTCCCATGACTGGTCACGGACCACGCCAGAAGCAAAGCAGAATCCAGGTAAGAAGATAGAGACTTGAAACTGGAAAAATGACAAAGATTCAGGAGAAGCCTGCATCGAGGCATGCCCTACACAGACGCCTGTGGTTGATCGCGGACCATGCTGAAGCAAAGCAGGTTTTAGCATGAGTCTAGGGCATGGACAGAAGCAGGAACAAGGAACTCTGAAGACCAAGAACAGTATTCAAAATTCAGGATTCAAGGATTCAGAACTTGGATTCAGGAACAGACCTCAGCATAAAAGCAAGGGCCTTCCGGAGACTTGCACTGCAGATGTAGAGAGAGGCCTTATACCAGGAAGCGCCTTACACAGCCCCCCCTGGGCTGGTCTTGGACCACGATGGAGGCACGCCAGGAAAGGTGGTTGAGCAGGAAACCTGGAAGCAGGACAAAGAGCTGGAGATGGGAACACCAGGACCAGGACTGGAACATCAGGAACATGGAACACCAGAACATGAAACATCAGGAACATGGAACAGACGAAGGAGCTCCACAAGGAACAAGACCAAGATCATCAGGAATATCCAACGAAGAAGACCAGGAATATCAGGAATATCTAAAGAAGAGTCATCTAGACACAAGGAGACCACAGAGGACCTTGACCGGAGAGAAGAAGCATGAACAACCATGAAGATCCAATATGAAGGCCCCGAGGAAGTGGAAGAGAGCCCCTTTATAGGGCTGAAAATGAAGCAGAGTGATGACTTTATCTGTTGGGGCTGTGGGGTTTTTCTCGCCACTGGGCCTTTAAATGAAGTATAGAGGCGCACATGCGCCTAGAGGAGGAGCCAGTATGGAGGTGCAGGACAGGAGAAGAACAGCAGCATCAGCAGTGTTCCTGTCATGGAGAAGAGCACAGCGGCGGTGGCACCAAGGCTACGAAGAGGAGTGTCCTGGCAGTGGCCCATTGCCATGAAAGGTGAAGACTGCGGTGGCTCCTCCTGCCATGCACAATGGCGTTGGAAGCGGCTCATCAGCTGCGGAAAAGAAGAGGCAGTGGTGGCTCCCAGCCAAAGGAGCAGCAGCAAGCAGCGGTGGTCCAGGGTGGAGTTGGTCACATCAGGAGCAGGGAACCGGCAGCATCAGGCCAGTGGAGGGGGGGGGGGGTGTGAGTGAGGCTGCTCGCTGTCAGGACCCATGAGCAGCAGAATGCAACACCAATATTTACAATCATACTTTCAACAATTGAAAGCATACACATAAATTAATTCCCCACCCTAACTTTGCCACCAGAAATGCCTCTTTACAGCACTTGGAAAAATATGCATGAAATTGTTTCCATGTGTACTTTTATGTGTACAATACTTGAGGTAATTTTCACAAAGCTATTTTACTCACATAAATTATTTTGGAAAGTAACCCCAGTGAGCACAAATGCATTAATGTACTTTAGTAAATAGGCTCCTTAAGTTATTTTTCAGCTACAACCTAGCAGAATATGTTGTGACTGAAAATTATCCTAAAGACAGCCAGTTAAATATATCCAGTTATCTTGGTCACACAGCTGGTCTTTGAAAATTGGCCACTTAGTATTCTTGACGAGAAAATTCAGCATCATGACTTGTACAGATATAGACATACTAGTGATAGTTTCTTTAAGTTACCAAAGTAATTTCTTAAGTTAAATGTGAGTGTACCTACTAGTTTGTTTTCTTCCTGAATTGTCGATTTATTTTTCTGATTCATAAACTTTCATACTGTTGATTCCCTCTTGACCTTGTGCTTGTAACTGAATCCTGAGAGCTGGCTTGTGGCCCAGGAATATGCAGAAAATTGTTTATATTAGCAGCAAGCTGCCTTGAGCTGCAATGCTTTGATTTAATGTTACAACTGTACTAAAAGTAGCAGAGCTTTCCCATGTACTCTCTATTCTATTCAAATCCCTTGTCATTATAACAGATGTTTGGATTATTGTTCTGTAAACTATGTCAGAATTTCAATCTCTAGTATCTGTTTATTATTCTCCAAGGGTGATATTACAAATGTTCTCATGCACAGTTAATACTTATAATGCAGTCTGTTTTTTTCCCATAAAAGCTCTAAGCAGAAAGATTTGGCTAATAAGGGTAAATTAAGCTAATTTTAGAAGTTAGTCTATTATTTTAACTGTACATGTGCAAATAACTGACACCATTCCTTCTCATGACATTACGATTTACAGCAATATATGGAAAACTATTATTTGGTTAAACATAGACAGGTACACTGAAAAGTCAAGAGAAAAATTTAAATACTCTACATTAGGGATGTGCATTTGTTTCTATCCAAAGGGAGAAAGATAATGAATGAGTCAGTTTTTTTGGATTGATTCAGATCAACCAAACTGAATGGATGCAGCCCATGGAAATTCTGAATCCTTTTTGGTTCATTTAGATTGGTCCCTTTAAAGTATATGGGTGGAATCAAAGAATGAATTTCTTGTATTCCAAATCAGAAAGAGTGGAGCTATTTGGGGATGGGACAAGAAAGGGGCAAAACCATTCATATTTCAGCACTTTTTCAAACAGCCTATGCTGTCCGGCCCCTGCATGTGATGACTTCATTGTATTTTCAAGTGAAAGTGAAACTAAGAGCACTTTGAGCAGTGAACTTTTGTTCTCACTTAGTCATCTGTTGGAACACAGAGAGAGAAGGCAAAGATTCTGAAGTTCCTTACTTCAATATTTAGTAAAAGATTCAAAAAATATAATTTACAAGAGAAAGCCATTCAGTGCCAATATGCCTACCTGTGGTCTGGAGTGCTACTTAGTAACAGGAGAAAATCTGAAATCTCTGTGAAAGGGTTTATAATGTGCATCATCAGATTAAGACCATCACTACAGCTGGCACTATGCCAGGAGTTGCAGGAAAGATATAAAAAGATTGTTTCTTGAAGCATGTGCTCTGCAGTGACTTAGCAGCAGCCTCTTATTTTCTGTTTAAAAGAGTCAGTGTGGCAATGTACTGATTCTTGTGTGTGTGTGTCACTCTTGCAATAAATTTGACATTTTCTTAGGACTCAAGTTTTCTAAGGCGTTATACGAATAAAAGTACCATATATTGTACCAATTTTCAAAAGCCTATTTACACATGTAAAGTCCATTTAAATGCATAAAACATAGTTTTACATGTGAAAATCCTTATGAAAATTACCTCCATAGTTGATAACTTTCAAAACTGCTTGCATGCATCAATATACACGTGTAAATTGGCATACACAAATTTACTACTGTATTTCACAACCTGCACTCAAATGATGTGCATAGGTTACAAAATACAAATATATATGAGCATACATATGCTCGCATATGTAAAACCACGAGCCATAGAAGTCTGGACTTACCTGGAAAAGTAGCGGCACTTATCTGAATGAGTTCCGATTTACTCTGCTAAGTAGCAGCACTTAGCTGGATAAATCTGAAGAGCACTACTTGTCCATCTAATTAGCACTTTTCTGACTTATCTGGGTATGTAAGATAGCCAGATAAGAATAAAACAAAAGTGCTATTTATCCAGATAAGTTCAAATTTGTCCAAGTGGCAGCAAAGATGCTATTTAGCTAGATAATCCGGAATTTAGCTAAATAAGTGTGCTCAAATGATATATCCGCATGCTTGTACTACGAATTTTAAGGGTTGAATTTGTAGTGGATTGGACCAGTAGTCAGTAAGTACTATTAGAGAATTAAAAATTACTTTGAAAAAAGAGTTAAAGAGGGCATGAAACCATTAAAGGTAAATGGGTTTGGTTAAAACCGATTGCATACAGTTGGTCGGATCGGGATGATGGATTGCCTGTGTTAGGTGTAACCAATCCCAACAGCCAAGATATTGAGCAAAAGCCAGACTGGTAAAAAAATGGAGGCATAACCATTCCAAAGTGCCAGCAGAAGGACAAAATAGCAGGAAGACTGGCATTAAAACCACAAAGCATATATACAGAACAAGGTTACAAAAAGTGCGGCATGAGAACCCCAAGGCATGGCATACAGAGTGATGTAGCAAGCATGGTGGTATAAATGTACAATGAGAGCTTCAGCAAGTATATAAAGCATCTGATCAAGGCATGGCATACAGAGTGATGTAGCAAGCATGGTGGTATAAATGTGCAATGAGAGCTTCAGCAAGTATATAGAGCATCTGATCAAGGCATGGCATACAGAGTGATGTAGCAAGCATGGGGTATAAATGTACAATGAGAGCTTCAGCAAGTATATAAAGCATCTGATCAAGGCATGGCATACAGAGTGATGTAGCAAGCATGGTGGTATAAATGTGCAATGAGAGCTTCAGCAAGTATATAGAGCATCTGATCAAGCATTGGCATACAGAGTGATGTAGCAAGCATGGTGGTATAAATGTACAATGAGAGCTTCAGCAAGTATATAAAGCATCTGATCAAGGCATGGCATACAGAGTGATGTAGCAAGCATGGTGGTATAAATGTGCAATGAGAGCTTCAGCAAGTATATAGAGCATCTGATCAAGGCATGGCATACAGAGTGATGTAGCAAGCATGGTGGTATAAATGTACAATGAGAGCTTCAGCAAGTATATAATGCATCTGATCAAGGCATGGCATACAGAGTGATGTAGCAAGCATGGTGGTATAAATGTACAATGAGAGCTTCAGCAAGTATATAAAGCATCTGATCAAGGCATGGCATACAGAGTGATGTAGCAAGCATGGTGGTATAAATGTACAATGAGAGCTTCAGCAAGTATATAGAGCATCTGATCAAGGCATGGCATACAGAGTGATGTAGCAAGCATGGTGGTATAAATGTACAATGAGAGCTTCAGCAAGTATATAAAGCATCTGATCAAGGCATGGCATACAGAGTGATGTAGCAAGCATGGTGGTATAAATGTACAATGAGAGCTTCAGCAAGTATATAAAGCATCTGATCAAGGCATGGCATACAGAGTGATGTAGCAAGCATGGTGGTATAAATGTGCAATGAGAGCTTCAGCAAGTATATAGAGCATCTGATCAAGGCATGGCATACAGAGTGATGTAGCAAGCATGGTGGTATAAATGTACAATGAGAGCTTCAGCAAGTATATAGAGCATCTGATCAAGGCATGGCATACAGAGTGATGTAGCAAGCATGGTGGTATAAATGTGCAATGAGAGCTTCAGCAAGTATATAGAGCATCTGATCAAGGCATGGCATACAGAGTGATGTAGCAAGCATGGTGGTATAAATGTGCAATGAGAGCTTCAGCAAGTATATAGAGCATCTGATCAAGGCATGGCATACAAAGTGATGTAGCAAGCATGGTGGTATAAATGTACAATGAGAGCTTCAGCAAGTATATAAAGCATCTGATCAAGGCATGGCATACAGAGTGATGTAGCAAGCATGGTGGTATAAATGTACAATGAGAGCTTCAGCAAGTATATAGAGCATCTGATCAAGGCATGGCATACAGAGTGATGTAGCAAGCATGGTGGTATAAATGTACAATGAGAGCTTCAGCAACTATATAAAGCATCTGATCAAGGCATGGCATACAGAGTGATGTAGCAAGCATGGTGGTATAAATGTACAATGAGAGCTTCAGCAAGTATATAGAGCATCTGATCAAGGCATGGCATACAGAGTGATGTAGCAAGCATGGTGGTATAAATGTACAACGAGAGCTTCAGCAAGTATATAGAGCATCTGATCAAGGCATGGCATACAGAGTGATGTAGCAAGCATGGTGGTATAAATGTGCAACGAGAGCTTCAGCAAGTATATAGAGCATCTGATCAAGGCATGGCATACAGAGTGATGTAGCAAGCATGGTGGTATAAATGTGCAACGAGAGCTTCAGCAAGTATATAGAGCATCTGATCAACGCATGGCATACAGAGTGATGTAGCAAGCATGGTGGTATAAATGTGCAACGAGAGCTTCAGCAAGTATATAGAGCATCTGATCAAGGCATGGCATACAGAGTGATGTAGCAAGCATGGTGGTATAAATGTACAACGAGAGCTTCAGCAAGTATATAGAGCATCTGATCAAGGCATGGCATACAGAGTGATGTAGCAAGCATGGTGGTATAAATGTGCATGAGAGCTTCAGCAAGTATATAGAGCATCTGATCAAGGCATGGCATACAGAGTGATGTAGCAAGCATGGTGGTATAAATGTGCAATGAGAGCTTCAGCAAGTATATAAAGCATCTGATCAAGGCATGGCATACAGAGTGATGTAGCAAGCATGGTGGTATAAATGTACAATGAGAGCTTCAGCAAGTATATAGAGCATCTGATCAAGGCATGGCATACAGAGTGATGTAGCAAGCATGGTGGTATAAATGTACAATGAGAGCTTCAGCAAGTATATAGAGCATCTGATCAAGGCATGGCATACAGAGTGATGTAGCAAGCATGGTGGTATAAATGTACAATGAGAGCTTCAGCAAGTATATAAAGCATCTGATCAAGGCATGGCATACAGAGTGATGTAGCAAGCATGGTGGTATAAATGTGCAATGAGAGCTTCAGCAAGTATATAGAGCATCTGATCAAGGCATGGCATACAGAGTGATGTAGCAAGCATGGTGGTATAAATGTACAATGAGAGCTTCAGCAAGTATATAATGCATCTGATCAAGGCATGGCATACAGAGTGATGTAGCAAGCATGGTGGTATAAATGTACAATGAGAGCTTCAGCAAGTATATAAAGCATCTGATCAAGACATGGCATACAGAGTGATGTAGCAAGCATGGTGGTATAAATGTACAATGAGAGCTTCAGCAAGTATATAGAGCATCTGATCAAGGCATGGCATACAGAGTGATGTAGCAAGCATGGTGGTATAAATGTACAATGAGAGCTTCAGCAAGTATATAAAGCATCTGATCAAGGCATGGCATACAGAGTGATGTAGCAAGCATGGTGGTATAAATGTACAATGAGAGCTTCAGCAAGTATATAAAGCATCTGATCAAGGCATGGCATACAGTGATGTAGCAAGCATGGTGGTATAAATGTACAATGAGAGCTTCAGCAAGTATATAAAGCATCTGATCAAGGCATGGCATACAGAGTGATGTAGCAAGCATGGTGGTATAAATGTGCAATGAGAGCTTCAGCAAGTATATAGAGCATCTGATCAAGGCATGGCATACAGAGTGATGTAGCAAGCATGGTGGTATAAATGTACAATGAGAGCTTCAGCAAGTATATAGAGCATCTGATCAAGGCATGGCATACAGAGTGATGTAGCAAGCATGGTGGTATAAATGTGCAATGAGAGCTTCAGCAAGTATATAGAGCATCTGATCAAGGCATGGCATACAGAGTGATGTAGCAAGCATGGTGGTATAAATGTGAAATGAGAGCTTCAGCAAGTATATAGAGCATCTGATCAAGGCATGGCATACAAAGTGATGTAGCAAGTATGGTGGTATAAATGTACAATGAGAGCTTCAGCAAGTATATAAAGCATCTGATCAAGGCATGGCATACAGAGTGATGTAGCAAGCATGGTGGTATAAATGTACAATGAGAGCTTCAGCAAGTATATAGAGCATCTGATCAAGGCATGGCATACAGAGTGATGTAGCAAGCATGGTGGTATAAATGTACAATGAGAGCTTCAGCAAGTATATAAAGCATCTGATCAAGGCATGGCATACAGAGTGATGTAGCAAGCATGGTGGTATAAATGTACAATGAGAGCTTCAGCAAGTATATAGAGCATCTGATCAAGGCATGGCATACAGAGTGATGTAGCAAGCATGGTGGTATAAATGTACAACGAGAGCTTCAGCAAGTATATAGAGCATCTGATCAAGGCATGGCATACAGAGTGATGTAGCAAGCATGGTGGTATAAATGTGCAACGAGAGCTTCAGCAAGTATATAGAGCATCTGATCAAGGCATGGCATACAGAGTGATGTAGCAAGCATGGTGGTATAAATGTACAACGAGAGCTTCAGCAAGTATATAGAGCATCTGATCAAGGCATGGCATACAGAGTGATGTAGCAAGCATGGTGGTATAAATGTGCAACGAGAGCTTCAGCAAGTATATAGAGCATCTGATCAAGGCATGGCATACAGAGTGATGTAGCAAGCATGGTGGTATAAATGTGCAACGAGAGCTTCAGCAAGTATATAGAGCATCTGATCAAGGCATGGCATACAGAGTGATGTAGCAAGCATGGTGGTATAAATGTGCAACGAGAGCTTCAGCAAGTATATAGAGCATCTGATCAAGGCATGGCATACAGAGTGATGTAGCAAGCATGGTGGTATAAATGTACAATGAGAGCTTCCGCAAGTATATAGAGCATCTGATCAAGGCATGGCATACAGAGTGATGTAGCAAGCATGGTGGTATAAATGTGCAACGAGAGCTTCAGCAAGTATATAGAGCATCTGATCAAGGCATGGCATACAGAGTGATGTAGCAAGCATGGTGGTATAAATGTGCAACGAGAGCTTCAGCAAGTATATAAAGCATCTGATCAAGGCATGGCATACAGAGTGATGTAGCAAGCATGGTGGTATAAATGTACAATGAGAGCTTCAGCAAGTATATAGAGCATCTGATCAAGGCATGGCATACAGAGTGATGTAGCAAGCATGGTGGTATAAATGTACAATGAGAGCTTCAGCAACTATATAGAGCATCTGATCAAGGCATGGCATACAGAGTGATGTAGCAAGCATGGTGGTATAAATGTACAATGAGAGCTTCAGCAAGTATATAGAGCATCTGATCAAGGCATGGCATACAGAGTGATGTAGCAAGCATGGTGGTATAAATGTGCAATGAGAGCTTCAGCAAGTATATAGAGCATCTGATCAAGGCATGGCATACAGAGTGATGTAGCAAGCATGGTGGTATAAATGTGCAATGAGAGCTTCAGCAAGTATATAGAGCATCTGATCAAGGCATGGCATACAGAGTGATGTAGCAAGCATGGTGGTATAAATGTGCAATGAGAGTTTCAGCAAGTATATAGAGCATCTGATCAAGGCATGGCATACAGAGTGATGTAGCAAGCATGGTGGTATAAATGTACAATGAGAGCTTCAGCAAGTATATAGAGCATCTGATCAAGGCATGGCATACAGAGTGATGTAGCAAGCATGGTGGTATAAATGTACAATGAGAGCTTCAGCAAGTATATAAAGCATCTGATCAAGGCATGGCATACAGAGTGATGTAGCAAGCATGGTGGTATAAATGTGCAATGAGAGCTTCAGCAAGTATATAGAGCATCTGATCAAGGCATGGCATACAGAGTGATGTAGCAAGCATGGTGGTATAAATGTACAATGAGAGCTTCAGCAAGTATATAATGCATCTGATCAAGGCATGGCATACAGAGTGATGTAGCAAGCATGGTGGTATAAATGTACAATGAGAGCTTCAGCAAGTATATAAAGCATCTGATCAAGACATGGCATACAGAGTGATGTAGCAAGCATGGTGGTATAAATGTACAATGAGAGCTTCAGCAAGTATATAGAGCATCTGATCAAGGCATGGCATACAGAGTGATGTAGCAAGCATGGTGGTATAAATGTACAATGAGAGCTTCAGCAAGTATATAAAGCATCTGATCAAGGCATGGCATACAGAGTGATGTAGCAAGCATGGTGGTATAAATGTACAATGAGAGCTTCAGCAAGTATATAAAGCATCTGATCAAGGCATGGCATACAGTGATGTAGCAAGCATGGTGGTATAAATGTACAATGAGAGCTTCAGCAAGTATATAAAGCATCTGATCAAGGCATGGCATACAGAGTGATGTAGCAAGCATGGTGGTATAATTGTGCAATGAGAGCTTCAGCAAGTATATAGAGCATCTGATCAAGGCATGGCATACAGAGTGATGTAGCAAGCATGGTGGTATAAATGTACAATGAGAGCTTCAGCAAGTATATAGAGCATCTGATCAAGGCATGGCATACAGAGTGATGTAGCAAGCATGGTGGTATAAATGTGCAATGAGAGCTTCAGCAAGTATATAGAGCATCTGATCAAGGCATGGCATACAGAGTGATGTAGCAAGCATGGTGGTATAAATGTGAAATGAGAGCTTCAGCAAGTATATAGAGCATCTGATCAAGGCATGGCATACAAAGTGATGTAGCAAGTATGGTGGTATAAATGTACAATGAGAGCTTCAGCAAGTATATAAAGCATCTGATCAAGGCATGGCATACAGAGTGATGTAGCAAGCATGGTGGTATAAATGTACAATGAGAGCTTCAGCAAGTATATAGAGCATCTGATCAAGGCATGGCATACAGAGTGATGTAGCAAGCATGGTGGTATAAATGTACAATGAGAGCTTCAGCAAGTATATAAAGCATCTGATCAAGGCATGGCATACAGAGTGATGTAGCAAGCATGGTGGTATAAATGTACAATGAGAGCTTCAGCAAGTATATAGAGCATCTGATCAAGGCATGGCATACAGAGTGATGTAGCAAGCATGGTGGTATAAATGTACAACGAGAGCTTCAGCAAGTATATAGAGCATCTGATCAAGGCATGGCATACAGAGTGATGTAGCAAGCATGGTGGTATAAATGTGCAACGAGAGCTTCAGCAAGTATATAGAGCATCTGATCAAGGCATGGCATACAGAGTGATGTAGCAAGCATGGTGGTATAAATGTGCAACGAGAGCTTCAGCAAGTATATAGAGCATCTGATCAAGGCATGGCATACAGAGTGATGTAGCAAGCATGGTGGTATAAATGTGCAACGAGAGCTTCAGCAAGTATATAGAGCATCTGATCAAGGCATGGCATACAGAGTGATGTAGCAAGCATGGTGGTATAAATGTTGGTATAAATGTGCAATGAGAGCTTCAGCAAGTATATAAAGCATCTGATCAAGGCATGGCATACAGAGTGATGTAGCAAGCATGGTGGTATAAATGTGCAATGAGAGCTTCAGCAAGTATATAGAGCATCTGATCAAGGCATGGCATACAGAGTGATGTAGCAAGCATGGTGGTATAAATGTGCAATGAGAGCTTCAGCAAGTATATAGAGCATCTGATCAAGGCATGGCATACAGAGTGATGTAGCAAGCATGGTGGTATAAATGTGCAATGAGAGCTTCAGCAAGTATATAAAGCATCTGATCAAGGCATGGCATACAGAGTGATGTAGCAAGCATGGTGGTATAAATGTGCAATGAGAGCTTCAGCAAGTATATAAAGCATCTGATCAAGGCATGGCATACAGAGTGATGTAGCAAGCATGGTGGTATAAATGTGCAATGAGAGCTTCAGCAAGTATATAAAGCATCTGATCAAGGCATGGCATACAGAGTGATGTAGCAAGCATGGTGGTATAAATGTGCAATGAGAGCTTCAGCAAGTATATAGAGCATCTGATCAAGGCATGGCATACAGAGTGATGTAGCAAGCATGGTGGTATAAATGTGCAATGAGAGCTTCAGCAAGTATATAAAGCATCTGATCAAGGCATGGCATACAGAGTGATGTAGCAAGCATGGTGGTATAAATGTACAATGAGAGCTTCAGCAAGTATATAAAGCATCTGATCAAGGCATGGCATACAGAGTGATGTAGCAAGCATGGTGGTATAAATGTGCAATGAGAGCTTCAGCAAGTATATAGAGCATCTGATCAAGGCATGGCATACAGAGTGATGTAGCAAGCATGGTGGTATAAATGTGCAATGAGAGCTTCAGCAAGTATATAGAGCATCTGATCAAGGCATGGCATACAGAGTGATGTAGCAAGCATGGTGGTATAAATGTACAATGAGAGCTTCAGCAAGTATATAGAGCATCTGATCAAGGCATGGCATACAGAGTGATGTAGCAAGCATGGTGGTATAAATGTGCAATGAGAGCTTCAGCAAGTATATAGAGCATCTGATCAAGGCATGGCATACAGAGTGATGTAGCAAGCATGGTGGTATAAATGTACAATGAGAGCTTCAGCAAGTATATAAAGCATCTGATCAAGGCATGGCATACAGAGTGATGTAGCAAGCATGGTGGTATAAATGTGCAATGAGAGCTTCAGCAAGTATATAAAGCATCTGATCAAGGCATGGCATACAGAGTGATGCAGCAAGCATGGTGGTATAAATGTGCAATGAGAGCTTCAGCAAGTATATAGAGCATCTGATCAAGGCATGGCATACAGAGTGATGTAGCAAGCATGGTGGTATAAATGTTAGGGATGTGAATCGTTTTCCATATCGTCTTAACGATAGAAATCGTGTGGCAGGGCAAGAAAATCGTGTTAGGCACGATTTTTTAGTTAAAAAATCGTTAAAAATCGTTTTTTCCGATTAGTGCGCACTAACTCGAGTTAGTGCGCACTAACTGAAAATGACACAATTTGACACTTTTCAGGTCAGTTAAGGTCAGTTTAGGAATGAATATGTATTCCTATTGGCTGCCCTCTTATTTATTCATGTTACCAAGCTTCCCACTGACAGTATATGGGGGATGGGAAATGGAAACAGTTGGTAGCTTGACAAAACAAGTAATGTGATCAGTCAATGTGACTAGAACTTGTGCCCTAACCCTGATACCAGGGGTATTGTGATCTTCCTGCACACAGTGCCCTATTCCTGATACCGGGGGTGTTGGGATCTTCTTGCACACATCCCGGTATCAGGGATAGGGCACTGCATGCAGGAAGATCACAACACTCCTAGTATCAGGAATAGGGCACTATGTGCAGGAAGATCACAACACCCCTGGTATTAGGGATAGGGCACTGGTGCAGGAAGATCACAACACTCCTGGTATTAATAGGGATAGGGCACTGCATGCAGGAAGATCACAACACCCCTGGTATCAGGGATAGGGCACTGTGTGCAGGAAGATCACAATACCCCGGAGGAGTGAGGGTCAGGCAGCTCCCCCCCTGTCTGTGAAGCCAGCCTCTCACTAGTAATGCAGGGAGGGAGCTGTCTCAGACTTCACCATCCTCCTCCCCCCCCCCCCTTACCCACACACCATTCACTAGCTGGGACATGGGGGAAGTCAGGAGTGAGGGTCAGGCAGCTCCCCCCTGTCTGTGAAGCCAGCCTCTCACTAGTAATGCAGGGAGGGAGCTGTCTCAGACTTCACCATCCTCCCCCCCCTCACCCACACACCATTCACTAGCTGGGACATGGGGGAAGTCAGGAGTGAGGGTCCGGCAGCTCCCCCCTGTCTGTGAAGCCAGCCTCTCACTAGTAATGCAGGGAGGGAGCTGTCTCAGACTTCACCATCCTCCCCCCCCCCCTCACCCACACACCATTCACTAGCTGGGACATGGGGGAAGTCAGGAGTGAGGGTCCGGCAGCTCCCCCCTGTCTGTGAAGCCAGCCTCTCACTAGTAATGCAGGGAGGGAGCTGTCTCAGACTTCACCATCCTCCCCCCCCCCCTCACCCACACACCATTCACTAGCTGGGACATGGGGGAAGTCAGGAGTGAGGGTCAGGCAGCTCCCCCCTGTCTTTGAAGCCAGCCTCTCACTAGTAATGCAGGGAGGGAGCTGTCTCAGACTTCACCATCCTCCTCCCCCTCCCTCACCCACACACCATTCACTAGCTGGGACATGGGGGAAGTCAGGAGTGAGGGTCAGGCAGCTCCCCCCTGTCTGTGAAGCCAGCCTCTCACTAGTAATGCAGGGAGGGAGCTGTCTCAGACTTCACCATCCTCCTCCCCCCCCCCCCCTCACCCACACACCATTCACTAGCTGGGACATGGGGGAAGTCAGGAGTGAGGGTCAGGCACCTCCCCCCTGATTGTGAAGCCAGCCTCTCACTAGTAATGCAGGGAGGGAGCTGTCTCAGACTTCACCATCCTCCCCCCCCCCCCTCACCCACACACCATTCACTAGCTGGGACATGGGGGAAGTCAGGAGTGAGGGTCAGGCAGCTCCCCCCTGTCTGTGAAGCCAGCCTCTCACTAGTAATGCAGGGAGGGAGCTGTCTCAGACTTCACCATCCTCCCCCCCCCCCTCACCCACACACCATTCACTAGCTGGGACATGGGGGAAGTCAGGAGTGAGGGTCAGGCAGCTCCCCCCTGTCTGTGAAGCCAGCCTCTCACTAGTAATGCAGGGAGGGAGCTGTCTCAGACTGGTATCAGGGTTAGGGCACTGTGTGCAGGAAGATCACAACACCCCTGGTGCCAGGGTTAGGGCACTGTGTGCAGGAAAATCACTTAAAATCTACACTTACCAACAATCAATTACATATATTTGAACTGTGTACAGTTCCAGCCAGGACCACCTTTCTAAAATGCACAGTGATTGGCAAATTCAACATGCACTAGCATTTCAGGTGCCTGCTAACAAAAATAATAAACAAACAAGTTCTAGTCACGTGAGTGCTGATCATTACATTACATTTTTTGTCAAGCTTCCATCTGTTTCCATTTCACATCCCCCCAACCATTAACTCAGTGTTAGCCTTGGTAACATCAATAGATAAGAGCACAGCCAGCCAATAGGAATACATATTCATTCCTAAGTGACCTTTACTGACCTGGGAAGTGTGAACACTTTGTTTCATTTTCTGTTGGTGTTCGTTAGTTTCCAGTTCCATTTCCCATCCCCCCAACCATCACCTCAGTGGTAACCTTGGTAACATCAATAGATAAGAGGGCAGCCAGCCAATAGGAACACATATTCATTCCTAACTGACCTTCAGTGACCTGGAAAGTGTTTATTTGTATCATTTTCAGTTAGTGCGCACTAAATCGAGTTAGTGCGCACTAACAGGGAGTTAGTGCGCACTAACTCCCGTTAGTGCGCACTAACACGATTTAACGATTTTTAACGATAAATCGTTAGAATTTCTATTGTATCGTGTTCTATAACGATTTAAGACGATATTAACATTATCGGACGATAATTTTAATCGTTGAAAAACGATTCACATCCCTAATAAATGTACAATGAGAGCTTCAGCAAGTATATAGAGCAGCTGATCAAGGCATGGCATACAGAGTGATGTAGCAAGCATGGTGGTATAAATGTACAATGAGAGCTTCAGCAAGTATATAAAGCATCTGATCAAGGCATGGCATACAGAGTGATGTAGCAAGCATGGTGGTATAAATGTACAATGAGAGCTTCAGCAAGTATATAGAGCATCTGATCAAGGCATGGCATACAGAATGATGTAGCAAGCATGGTGGTATAAATGTACAATGAGAGCTTCAGCAAGTATATAGAGCATCTGATCAAGGCATGGCATACAGAATGATGTAGCAAGCATGGTGGTATAAATGTGCAATGAGAGCTTCAGCAAGTATATAGAGCATCTGATCAAGGCATGGCATACAGAGTGATGTAGCAAGCATGGTGGTATAAATGTGCAATGAGAGCTTCAGCAAGTATATAGTAGGGATGTGAATCGTGTCCTCGATCGTCTTAACGATCGATTTCGGCTGGGAGGGGGAGGGAATCGTATTGTTGCCGTTTGGGGGGGTAAAATATCGTGAAAAATCGTTAAAAATCGTTAAAAAATCGAAAAATCGAAAAACCGGCACATTAAAACCCCCTAAAACCCCCCCCCGACCCTTTAAATTAAATCCCCCCCCCCCCCCAACCCCCCCCCCCAAATAACTTAAATAACCTGCGGGTCCAGCGGCGGTCCGGAACGGGCTCCTGCTCCTGAATCTTGTCGTCTTCAGCCGGCGCCATTTTCCAAAATGGCGCCGAAAAATGGCGGCGGCCATAGACGAAAAAGAGTGGACGGCAGGAGGTCCTTCCGGACCCCCGCTGGACTTTTGGCAAGTCTCGTGGGGGTCAGGAGGCCCCCCACAAGCTGGCCAAAAGTTCCTGGAGGTCCAGCGGGGGTCAGGGAGCGATTTCCCGCCGCGAATCGTTTTCGTACGGAAAATGGTGCCGGCAGGAGATCGACTGCAGGAGGTCGTTCAGCGAGGCGCCGGAACCCTCGCTGAACGACCTCCTGCAGTCGATCTCCTGCCGGCGCCATTTTCCATACGGAAACGATTCGCGGCGGGAAATCGCTCCCTGACCCCCGCTGGACCTTGAGGAACTTTTGGCCAGCTTGTGGGGGGCCTCCTGACCCCCACGAGACTTGCCAAAAGTCCAGCGGGGGTCCGGAAGGACCTCCTGCCGTCCAATCTTTTTCGTCTATGGCCGCCGCCATTTTTCGGCGCCATTTTGGAAAATGGCGCCGGCTGAAGACGACAAGATTCAGGAGCAGGAGCCCGTTCCGGACCGCTGCCGTTCCGGACCGCCGCTGGACCCGCAGATTATTTAAGTTATTGGGGGAAGGGTTCGGGAGGGTGGGGGATTTAATTTAAAGGGTCGGGGGTGGGTTTTTAGGGGGTTTTAGTGTGCCGGCTCACGATTCTAACGATTTATAACGATAAATCGTTAGAATCTGTATTGTATTGTGTTCCATAACGGTTTAAGACGATATTAAAATTATCGGACGATAATTTTAATCGTCCTAAAACGATTCACATCCCTAGTATATAGAGCATCTGATCAAGGCATGGCATACAGAGTGATGTAGCAAGCATGGTGGTATAAATGTGCAATGAGAGCTTCAGCAAGTATATAAAGCATCTGATCAAGGCATGGCATACAGAGTGATGTAGCAAGCATGGTGGTATAAATGTGCAATGAGAGCTTCAGCAAGTATATAGAGCATCTGATCAAGGCATGGCATACAGAGTGATGTAGCAAGCATGGTGGTATAAATGTGCAATGAGAGCTTCAGCAAGTATATAAAGCATCTGATCAAGGCATGGCATACAGAGTGATGTAGCAAGCATGGTGGTATAAATGTGCAATGAGAGCTTCAGCAAGTATATAGAGCATCTGATCAAGGCATGGCATACAGAGTGATGTAGCAAGCATGGTGGTATAAATGTGCAATGAGAGCTTCAGCAAGTATATAGAGCATCTGATCAAGGCATGGCATACAGAGTGATGTAGCAAGCATGGTGGTATAAATGTGCAATGAGAGCTTCAGCAAGTATATAAAGCATCTGATCAAGGCATGGCATACAGAGTGATGTAGCAAGCATGGTGGTATAAATGTGCAATGAGAGCTTCAGCAAGTATATAGAGCATCTGATCAAGGCATGGCATACAGAGTGATGTAGCAAGCATGGTGGTATAAATGTGCAATGAGAGCTTCAGCAAGTATATAAAGCATCTGATCAAGGCATGGCATACAGAGTGATGTAGCAAGCATGGTGGTATAAATGTACAATGAGAGCTTCAGCAAGTATATAAAGCATCTGATCAAGGCATGGCATACAGAGTGATGTAGCAAGCATGGTGGTATAAATGTACAATGAGAGCTTCAGCAAGTATATAAAGCATCTGATCAAGGCATGGCATACAGAGTAATGTAGCAAGCATGGTGGTATAAATGTACAATGAGTGCTTCAGCAAGTATATAAAGCATCTGATCAAGGCATGGCATACAGAGTGATGTAGCAAGCATGGTGGTATAAATGTACAATGAGAGCTTCAGCAAGTATATAGAGCATCTGATCAAGGCATGGCATACAGAGTGATGTAGCAAGCATGGTGGTATAAATGTACAATGAGAGCTTCAGCAAGTATATAGAGCATCTGATCAAGGCATGGCATACAGAGTGATGTAGCAAGCATGGTGGTATAAATGTACAATGAGAGCTTCAGCAAGTATATAGAGCATCTGATCAAGGCATGGCATACAGAGTGATGTAGCAAGCATGGTGGTATAAATGTACAATGAGAGCTTCAGCAAGTATATAAAGCATCTGATCAAGGCATGGCATACAGAGTGATGTAGCAAGCATGGTGGTATAAATGTACAATGAGAGCTTCAGCAAGTATATAAAGCATCTGATCAAGGCATGGCATACAGAGTGATGTAGCAAGCATGGTGGTATAAATGTACAATGAGAGCTTCAGCAAGTATATAGAGCATCTGATCAAGGCATGGCATACAGAGTGATGTAGCAAGCATGGTGGTATAAATGTACAATGAGAGCTTCAGCAAGTATATAAAGCATCTGATCAGTTTGGTAATGGTACTGGCATGATTATTGATCAGAAAGCACACTGGAACTATTTACCTCTTCTACCAATCAAAACTGACTCTATAGCTCCTGTAATTGTTTGGTACCTGAACCTAATGCCCCTTTGAAATAATTTTACCTGATCTAAACTGATTTTCTGTTCTCTGCTTAGCTCTGTAATATATTATATTTGCCCTAAACTGATAGTCTACTAACTACTAGGGATGTGAATCGTGTCCTCGATCGTCTTAACGATCGATTTCGGCTGGGAGGGGGAGGGAATCGTATTGTTGCCGTTTGGGGGGGTAAAATATCGTGAAAAATCGTGAAAAATCGAAAAATCGAAAAATCGAAAAACCGGCACATTAAAACCCCCTAAAACCCACCCCCGACCCTTTAAATTAAATCCCCCACCAAATAACTTAAATAACCTGCGGGTCCAGCGGCGGTCCGGAACGGCAGCGGTCCGGAACGGGCTCCTGCTCTGAATCTTGTCGTCTTCAGCCGGCGCCATTTTCCAAAATGGCGCCGAAAAATGGCGGCGGCCATAGACGAAAAAGATTGGACGGCAGGAGGTCCTTCCGGACCCCCGCTGGACTTTTGGCAAGTCTCGCGGGGGTCAGGAGGCCCCCCACAAGCTGGCCAAAAGTTCCTGGAGGTCCAGCGGGGGTCAGGGAGCGATTTCCCGCCGCGAATCGTTTTCGTACGGAAAATGGAGCCGGCAGGAGATCGACTGCAGGAGGTCGTTCAGCGAGGCGCCGGAACCCTCGCTGAACGACCTCCTGCAGTCGATCTCCTGCCGGCGCCATTTTCCGTACGAAAACGATTCGCGGCGGGAAATCGCTCCCTGACCCCCGCTGGACCTCCAGGAACTTTTGGCCAGCTTGTGGGGGGCCTCCTGACCCCCACGAGACTTGCCAAAAGTCCAGCGGGGGTCCGGAAGGACCTCCTGCGGTCCAATCTTTTTCGTCTATGGCCGCCGCCATTTTCGGCGCCATTTTGGAAAATGGCGCCGGCTGAAGACGACAAGATTCAGAGCAGGAGCCCGTTCCGGACCGCTGCCGTTCCGGACCGCCGCTGGACCCGCAGGTTATTTAAGTTATTGGGGGAAGGGTTCGGGAGGGTGGGGGATTTAATTTAAAGGGTCGGGGGTGGGTTTTAGGGGGTTTTAGTGTGCCGGCTCACGATTCTAACGATTTATAACGATAAATCGTTAGAATCTGTATTGTATTGTGTTCCATAACGGTTTAAGACGATATTAAAATTATCGGACGATAATTTTAATCGTCCTAAAACGATTCACATCCCTACTAACTACATCCGATTTAAACTGTGTTCTGTTTCATTCTTAGCTCTGTAATACATTGTATTTCCATTAAAGCTGTCATTCTGTGCTTTGCTTAATCCCTATTAGGGATTTGCAGGGGAAAAATATTTGTTTTTGTTTTTATTTTGTTTTGAGAAGGTTTTTCTCCCACAAATTTTGGTTCATGGATTGTTTGATTCATTTAATTTGTGAGAAAAAAAAATGAAACAAGCAATTAAAAAAAAAACAAAAAACAGCCAAAAATAAAAAACGGAATGCCAGGGCCAGGATCCCCCCAGCCCCCACTTACCTGGTATGAGGAAGATCTGCCAGTGAGGCCTACACCCAGGCTGAAGTCTCAGCCTTGCGCAGGCTGAGGTTTCAGTGACTTACTGTACCCTCGGCCTATACAAGACCAATGCCTCGGCCGAACCTAGGCCTGATATCTGTCCTGGAGGCTGGATACTGATGTCATGGCCTCGCCCTAGGCTGGAGCCCAGACTCAGGCCTAACACTGTGACCCAGCACATTCACCCTACTGGACGGCACCATTTTGATGTATCCAATTGTGTCCAGACTGAGGCCCAGGTGTTGAAACTCAGAATCTGGGTTGGGTCATGGCATCAGGCTTGGGTCTAGACTCCATCATAGGCCGAGGCTCTGATATTGGGACCCGGACTCCAGACCTGGTCATGGCATTGGGCCTGGGTCCAGGCCGAGGCCCCAGCATCAGGATCCAGCCTCCAGGTCTGGTCATGGCATTGGGTCTGGGATTAGTCTGTGGCCTAGGCCTAGGCCTGGACATCAGGACCAGCTCTCTGGACTGGGTCACAGCATCCAGCCTAGGGAACAGGCTTCAGCCTAGGCCCAGACTTCAGAACTTGAGGCCCAGCCTTGCCATTGGATGCCCCCAATGGATTAGGTAATAGACCCAGTTGTTGCACTCAGGCCTAGGCCACGGCCCCTAATTTGGGCCTTAGTCTATGCCTTAGGCAAGGCCCCAACTTTGGGCCTAGACCTAGCAACAAATAAGGTTTGTTTCATTCAGGGAGCCCCTGATTCAATTCGGGGCCAACTGAATGAAACAAATTGCCCTTATTTGTCACATTTTTTTAATTTGTTTGAAATGAATGTACATCCCTAATCTCTATATAATTATCTACTAATCTATGAATTTGTACCAATCTTGTGTTATACTGCATTGTATTACACTGTAAAACAGCTCTATTTGTGATACGCTTTGAACTCTGGCTGGAAAAGTGAGTCATAAATACGGGTGTGCATACATTTTTTTTCATTGGGGTTTCTTTTTCGGGTCCTGGGCAGGCCATTTTAGTCCATTCCCCGGATTGGAAAACGTTTTTCGTCCAATTTCGGGAAAACAAAAAAAGCGCCACCCCTTCAAATTTAATTAACTACAACCCCCTAACCCTCATGACCACCCCCCCAAGAATTGCTGAAAGTCCCTGGTAGTCCAGCGGGGGTCCCGGGAATGATCTCCCACTCTCGAGCCATCGGCTGCCAGTAATCAAAATGATGCCGGTGGCCCTTTGCTCTTACCATGTGACAGGGGCTACCGGTGCCATTGGTCATCTCCTGTCACATGGTAGAAGCAATGGATACCCACGCCATTTTTTGAGATGGTGCTGGCTGTCGATTGCTCCTACCATATGATAGAGGCCGGCCAATGGCACCAATAGCCCCTGTCACATGGTAAGGGCAAAGGGCCACCGGTGCCATTTTGATTACTGGCAGCCGATGGCCCAACAACAGGAGATCACTTCCAGGATCCCTCTTGGACCACCAGGGACTTTCAGCAAGTCTTGGGGGGGGGGGGGGCGGGGGTTTGTAGTTAATTCAACTTGAAGGGTTGCAGTTGGTTTGGGGTTTTTTTTTAAATAAATGTGCCCTTTCTCCCCTCCCCCCCCAAAAAAAAAATGATAGGAAAACCACACAAAAGTTTGTGGGTTTTCCTTTCATTTTGTTCGTTTCCCGAAATGCAATGACATAGGAAATAAAGACAATATTTCCTATTTTGTTGCAAACGAATGCACATCACTAGTCATAAATAATGAAGATGAAAATTATAATTGTCGTTTTCCTTTTCTATGTTGTTAGGCATTCAAAGGCTTGATTCTGAATGGTTATATTTGGATGCACCAATATATTGATGAAACCAATAGTAAGTAAATACCTTAATGGTGTTGGAAAATGGCTTTGAAGACAGCAGGAGCAGAAGCAAAAACATCCAACAGCACCAAGAAAATGTGATTGTAAAGCAAGAAAGTAAGAAGGGTGGCATCAAATCCCCCAAACCATGGGGTGAAGATTGAGACAATAAACACAGTGGTATCAACAACACAACGCAGAGAGTGCAGAGTAAGGCAGGAAGAATGCCTGAAGAATGCAGAGTGATACAGCAAGTACAACAGCACAATTAGACAGAAGGTGCTGAACTAAGAGAGAGGCAGGGCAGAAAGAGCACTCTGGTCATAAACAGCAGAAGCAGGAAGACTCCAACATCCCAAGGCATCCATGGAAGGGCAAGAGATGAGAACATTTTTCTCGTTCTTAATGTTTGTTTTTTGAGGGGGATGGTCTAAACACTCCAATACAATCAATAGAGAAGTAGGCAGGATGAGCAGGCCAGGCAACAACAGTGTCCCAATAAGATGCTGATACAGAAGAAAGGTAAGGCATGAGGAGCAGGTTAGGCTGTAAGCATCAGCAAATTAACCAAAGAGCGACAGAGCAGGACAAGGGTTTTTATAGGTGGTGGTGGTGTTTGGGGGGGGGGGGGAAGTTTGAGGAAAAACACCCCAATACAACCAGGATAGAGACAGGTCAGAAGGAGCAGATTGGGCAGCAACAGAGGCCCAACAAGACAGCGAGGTACTAAACCAGAAATGAGGCTGGGCATGAGGAACAAATCAGGTAGTAGGCAGCAGCAGGATCCTAAGGCATTCCAAGAGAGAGATAGGGGAGGAAAAAGTTTGCCTTTGCTTTATGCTTTTCCTTTAGGGGTAGATTTTTAAAAACTGCGCGATCGCGTACTTTTGTTTGCGCAGCAGGCGCAAACAAAAGTACGCTGGATTTTATAAGATGCGCGCATAGCCGCGCATATCCTCTAAAATCCTGGATCGGCGCGTGCAAGGCTGCCGATTTTGGGCAGCCGGCGCACGCCGAGCCGTGCAGCCTGCCTCCATCCCCTCTGAGGCCGCTCCGAAATCAGAGCAGCTTCGGAGGGAACTCTCTTTCGCCCTCCCCTCACCTTCCCCTCCCTTCCTCTACCTAACCCCCCCCCCGGCCCTATCTAAACCCCCCCCCTACCTTTATCCATGGATTTACACCTCCCGGAGAGAGACGTAAATCCATGCGCGCCAGCGGGCTGCTGGTGCGCCGAGACCCGACCCGGGGGAGGTTCCGGAGGGCGCGGCCACGCCCCAGGAATGCCCCGTGCCGAAACCACACCCCCGGGCCCGCCCCCAAAATGTCACGTCGTACTGCCCCGCCCCCCCGACATGCCCCCTTCAGAAAACCCCGGGACCTACGCGCGTCCCGGGGCTCTGCGCGCGCCGGCAGCCTATGCAAAATAGGCGCGCCGGCGAGCAGGGCTTTTAAAATCCGCCCGTTAATGTATTATACTATCTATTTTAATCTGCATTCCTGAGCAAACCAAATAAGAAAACACTTGATCTCAGTAAGTCATAGGTCACTATCAACCTAACACCATCTAAGTTTTGAGCCTCAATGTGAAGGATTTGAATACCTGAGTAAAATGTATTTAAGTACTGTCTTTACAGATTCTAATCATGGAGGTTTAAATAATAAAATATACATAAAATAAAAGAACATACACTATATAAACATCTAAAATAATAAGTAGACATACAACAAATTAGCAGTTTAAAATATTCTACGATCTCCTTTTCTCATTCTAGATTAAGTAATAAATCAATCTAATAGCATATAAAAGCAAATCTAGAATAAGTATTTAAAATAGTAACATTGAACTCAGGCCATATTTACAAATATGAGTGTAATCTTCATGCAGTATCAAAAGCCATTATAAACAGTCAAGTTTCAACTCCTTTTTAAAACACTTAATATCTGATTGTACTTGGGAGTTCCTTAGACATAGTGTTCCATAATTTAGGACCAGATGATTTATTTAGTCTTTTGCCCTATACCCATGTCAGAACTGCTATGGACCTTTGATAGAATTGTTTCTGGCTTCAAGTCACTGTGATGCATTGTCCTTCTCATGGTGCTTTGGGGTCCTCATGATACTGTTATTTACACCACTTTACCATTATTATGCTGCCTTGGGGTGTCCATGCCATTATTGTTGGTGCCCTTTGCCCCCTTTTGGTGTCTTGGGTTTTCATGCCACTGTTTGTGCCCTTTTCACCTCAATTGTTGCCTTGAGGTCTTCATGCCACAATTGTTGATGTTCTTTGCCTCTCTTGTTTGTCTTGGGGTATTTGTTTGCTGCTTTTGCTTAGAACATAAGAATTTGTCATACTGGGTCAGACCAAGGGTCCATCAAGCCTAGCATCCTGTTTCCAACAGTGGCCAATCCAGCTTACAAGTACCTGTCAAGTACCCAAACATTAAATAGATCCCATTAAATAGATCCCATGCAACTAAAGCCAGTAATCAGAGTGGCTATTTCCTAAGTTAACTTAATTAATAGCAGTTTATGGACTTCTCCTCCAGGAACTTATCCAAGCCTTTTTAAAACCCAGGTACACTAACTGTTCAACCACATTCTCCAGCAATTAATTCCAGAGCTTATTTGTGCATTGAGTGAAAAAGAATTTTCTCCAATTTGTTTTAAATGTGCTTCTTGCTAAGTTAATGGAGTGTCCCCTAGTCCTTCTACTATCTGGTTGCTCCAACAATATGGAGTGCACATCTGACCCAAGTAGGAGACCGTGTGTTTTCTATAGTGGGTCCAAAATTTTGGAACTCACTACCCAAGATGTTACATTTGATACCAGATAGAAAGAGGTTTAAATGTGAGTTAAAAACATGGCTGTTTAAAACTGCATATAATCTTACTTAAAATCAACAGAAGGTAAAAGAACTACCTTATCAAGAAGGACAAGGGTTTAATTTGAAACATGAGAAACAAAATGTAACAAGAGAGCCAGGGAATTTCAGTACTACGAATGATGAAAGCTCATTGGACTGGAAGAATGTAGGGCAGACAAAATGAAATATGATTTACAATGTGCTGATTGCTATGATATATTAGCTGTTATATTATTTTCCTGTATGATTCGTTATGTTTTTTAGGAAGCAGATTAATTGGTATCGAAGCATTTCACTTTATATGTATTGTTTGTTCTAAAATTATGAATGTTTATTTTGTTAATTGTTGTGATCTTGATATGGAACGACAGTATATAAAACATCTCAATAAATGAATAAATAAATATCTGAAATAGTAAATAACCGATTCACATTTACCTGTTCTAGTCCTCTCATCATTTTGTAGACCTCTATAATATCCCCCCCCTCAGCTGTCTCTTCTCTAAGCTGAACATCCCTAACCTTTTTAGCCTTTCTTCATAGGGGAGCTGTTCTGACCCCTTTATCATTTTGGTTGCCCTTCTTTGTACCTTTTCCAATGCAACTATTTCTTTTGTGAGATACGGCTGCTAGAATTGGTGGGCCCGCGGCGCATGCAAAGGGTCCATGGCTTACCTGGGGCCATGGGCCGAAGACGAGTGGGATTTCCTCAGCACGGCAGTGCTGGCCAGCGCTCTGAGGGTGGCGTGGGCAGACGTCACCGCGCACAAAGAGGGGTGTTCCTGCGGGCCAGCGTCATCAGGGATGGCCGCGGCTGACCCTGATGACGTCGGCCCGGATATTTAATTTGCGAGCCACGCCACAGCTGGCCTCTTTCACCTCTCCCAGGGTACTAGTATCCTACCCACCCACCCCAAGGAAGGGATCAAAGGTATGAAGGATTAGGGTGTGGACAGGGCGCCTACCTGCGCGTAGGCAATGTCGCAGCTTGGTGGTGGGTACCCGGGCCAACAGAGAATTATTAGATCTAGGTCAGCCGTGGGGCTGACAAAAGGCAGGTTATAAAAGGGGTGGAGACCATGCCCGGAGGCAGGGCCCCCTTGCTTGTAAACGCGGCGGGGGGCCGGAATGATGTTGCCTTGCTAGAATCGTGGCAGGCCACAAAAGGGGGGCGTGGTTCCAGTAGTGGTGAGACTGTCCGATTGGCCCAGGCGGGTAAACTGTTATAATGTTGATTTCATATTAACTGTTATGTTAATAAAAGCTGCAGCCAATCAATACTAAAATTAATGTGTATCATGCAATTATTTCGGGAATGGAAAAAGGGCAGGATGCCGAAAGGAGCCCGAGAGGTGTCACGGCTCCCAGAGTCAATTGTGCACAGTATTCAAGGTGTGGTCTCACCATGGAGCGATACAGAGACATTATGACATTCTCTGATGTATTCACCATTTCCTTCCTAATAATTCCTAATATTCTGTTTCCTTTTTTGACCATTGCAGCAAACTGAGCTGAATATTTCAATATAATTTCCACTATGATGCCTCAACCTTTTTCCTACAGCATGGGTTATGTTTCCCTCTATGCATCGCCATTCACTTGTCCACATTAAATTTCATCTGCCATTTTGACACCCAATCTTCCAGTCTCACAAGGTCCTCCTGCAATTTATCCTAATCTACTTGTGATTTAACTACTCTGAATAATTTTGTGTCATCTACAAATTTGTTTACCTCACTCGTTGTATCCTTTTCCAGATCATTTATAAATATATTGAAAAGAATGGGTCCAAGTACAGATCCCTGAAACATTCCATTGTTTACTTTATTTCCACTGAGAAAACTGACCATTTAATTCTATTAACTGTTTCCTGTCTTTTAACCGGTTTGCAATCCATGAAAGCACATCATTTCCTATTCCATGGCTTTTTAGTTTTCTTAGAATCCTCTCTTGAGAGACTTTGTCAAACGCCTTTTGAAAATCCAAATATACTACATCTATCGGTTCACCTTTATCCATATGTTTATTAACCCCTCCCAAAAATTGTAGCAGATTTGTGAGGCAAGATTTCCCTTGGGTAAATCCATGCTGGCTGTGTTCCATTAGACCATATCTGTCTGTTCTGTGATTTTGTTCTTTAGATTTGTTTCTACTATTTTTCCCAGCACTGAAGTGAGGTTTATCAGTTTATATTTTCCAGGATAACCCCTGGCCACCCTCCAGTCTGCAGGTACAATGGACGATTTTAATGATAGGTTACAAATGTTTACTAATAAATCTGAAATGTGAGTTCTTTCAGAACCCTGGGGTCATGGGCCGAAGACGAGTGGGATTTCCTCAGCACGGCAGTGCTGGGTCCGAGGCCGACCACGCGGCCTGCCGCTCCGTCCTGCCGCTGCCCCGACCGGAAAGAGACACGATTGAAGGCCAGCCTACCCATACTTACCGGCAGCCAATAGGAAAGGGCACAGAGGCCCTTTAAACTTACAGCAGCTCCGGCGTCGCGCGCCGTGCGTCGCGCGCCGAAGGAGCACGACAAAGGGGCCTGCCCCTTTGTTTCGCCCCTTCGGTTCGCCCCTCACTCACCCCGAGCAGCACCCCATTGCTTTTGTGTTACCTATATTGTGTTGTTGCGTTGCCTACATTACCTTATGTTACAAGAATTGTATGCTACAAGAACCTATATTGTTTGTATGCCGTATCACTGCCTTGATGCCCATGTGCTCTTCTCCAAGCTCTGACCAGCCTAATTTCCCCACACCCCAGAGACTCCTCCCCCAAAAGGGCCACCACACCCTCCCGGCCCCACCACACCAGACATGTGCATACAATCTGTACCCATCCTATATCTCCCTCACCTGCGCAAACCCTGCGCTCCCCATCTCCACATTGCCAATCCTCGTTGCTCGCTAGTCCCAATTTTGACCTCTCCCCTCACCCAATTCCTTGGGCTAGCCACTCTCACCCTAACCCTCCTTAATGCACAATCCATCCTCAAAAAAGCCCCCATCATCCATGACCTGCTCACGGATGATAACCCTGACTTTCTTGCTATCACTGAATCATGGCTCAAAGAATCAGACCATGTCTATCTTAATCAGCTCCCCGGAAAACTATACGACACATTCTCCATCCCAAGACCTAAAAAGAGAGGTGGTGGTATACTCCTGGCCGCAAAAAAGCACCTGAACCTCAAGCTCCAACCCATCTGCCCCCCGCCTAAACTAGAAATCGGTCTCTTTAAATCACCCACCCTCCAGATTTGCCTTATTTACGCCCCACCCAACCTTCTCGAACACGACCCCTCCCCCCTCATTGAATTTATTGTAGACAACCTCAAAACAGATTCCCCCGCAGTGATCCTCGGAGACTTTAATCTCCATGTGGACTCCACTCCCCGTACCCCCTCTTGCGAAACACTCCTAACCACCCTCGAAGCCCTAGGTTTCAAACAGCTCATCACCTCCGCCACTCATAAGGCAGGGCACACCCTCGACCTCCTATTTATCAACTCCCATCTATCCACACCTTGCCCCCCCTCAACAACCCCCATACCCTGGTCTGACCACTTCATCATCAATGCCCAAATCCGCCTCACCTCCCCCACCAAGATATCACCATCCCAAAGGAAAACTATATCTTTCCATAAACCCTGCTCCTCTGAAAGCATAACCACAGCACTCGACAAAACTGTTGGTAACCTTGACCTCTCAAATCCAGATGCAGCCCTTCACTCCTGGAATCAGATAACCAAATCTATAGCCAATGATCTCTGCCCCGTGATACATAAAGAAATACCCATCATACAGAACAAAAAAAACCCCTGGTACTCCAACGAACTCCAAAGACTGAAACAGGACCTCAGATCAAAAGAACGCCTGTGGCGCCGCCACCCCTCCTCCCAACATAAAGCAGTGTATAAGCAATCACTGCACAACTACCGACAAGCCACAACCAATGCCAAAAGGGACTTCCATGCCAAAAAAATTCACGACCTACAATTCAACGCCAATGCCCTCTTCTCCTACGTCAATAACCTCACTAAAACCCCCCACCCTGCTACGACGGAAGAAAGCTCCAAGAAAAAATGCGACGATCTTGCTAAATACTTCCAGCACAAAATCTCCAGTATCCTCCTACGTTTCCCCCACCACCCCATGACCACACCCCCCTCCCCAATACACAATAGCTCCTGCATCAAAGCCTTCGACCCCACCTCCACGCTAGAAATCGAGACCATCCTTAAAAAAATGAAACCGGCCACACACTTCCTAGATGCAATCCCCTCCAAAACCCTCCTCTCCATACCCACCACCATCGCCAAACCCCTAGCCAACATTATTAACTGCTCCCTCACCTTCGGCAAAGTGCCAGATCCCCTCAAACTCGCCGTTGTGAAACCCCTCCTAAAAAAACCATCCCTTGACCCCTCTGACCCTGCAAGCTATCGGCCCATCTCCAACCTACCCTTCCTTGCGAAAGTCCTCGAGAAAGTAGTCAATACCCAGCTCACCGACTATCTCGAGGACCACAACCTCCTACACCCTTCACAATTTGGTTTTCGAAAAGGCCGAAGTACCGAGAATCTCCTCTTAGCCATCACTGATGCCATACTCATCGGACTTGACCAAGGAAAATCCTACCTACTGGCCCTACTAGACATATCGGCAGCCTTCGACACTGTCAATCATCAAATCCTTATCACACGCTTGACAGAGATAGGAGTCACCGACACAGCACTGGACTGGCTCACCTCTTACCTCACTAACAGAGAATACCTTATAAAACTCGAAAACTTTGAATCCGGCCACGTCCCCCTCAGACAAGGCGTTCCCCAAGGATCTTCCCTTTCCTCTACCCTCTTCAATATATACCTCCTCCCTCTCTGCAACCTACTCTCAAACCTAGGCCTGAACTTCTTCCTATACGCCGATGACGTACAAATACTCATACCCATTCAAAAAACCCTCAATGAAACCATCCTTTTTTGGGAATCTTGCCTAGTCACCATCAACGCCCTACTAACCGACCTTCACCTTGCTCTCAATGCAACTAAAACCGAACTACTCTTTATATCCAAGCAATCTGAGCATGATTCCTCCACCACACCACCGCCCCCTAACATCTCCCCCACTCTACCCCCCGCCGTAAGAGACCTGGGAGTCACCCTTGACCAACACCTCAATTTCAAACCTCACATCAAGTCCCTCCTTAAAGCAGGTTTCTACAAACTTCACATCCTCAAAAAACTCAAGCCTCTACTCCACACTCAAGACTTCAGACTAGTCCTACAGTCCACCATCTTCTCCAAAGTGGACTACTGTAACGCCCTGCTACTAGGCCTCCCTTTCTCCACTATCAAACCTCTCCAAACCCTCCAAAACGCCATGGCTCGAATCCTTACCAATACACGTAAAAGAGAGCATATCACACCCATCCTAATAGACCTACACTGGCTGCCCATCCATTTCCGCTCCCAATACAAAACCCTTACCATCCTTCATAACACCCTCTACAAAAACAACCCCCCTTGGCTTAAAGAAATGCCCCACTTCCACCTCTCAACCCGCCAGACAAGATCCACCTCCACAGGCACCCTTCACACCTCCCCCCCTCAAAACAGCCCGATTATCCACCACCAGAGAAAGAGCCTTCACCATCGCGGGCCCCGTCCTCTGGAATTCCCTCCCTACACACCTCCGTCTTGAACCCTCCCTACCCATCTTCAAAAAAGGCATTAAGACCTGGCTCTTCAAGCAGGCTTACCCCAACTCCAGCCCCTCGTAGCCTTCCCCCCTAGTCCACCCAGTCTCCCCCCTCTAGCCTCTCCCTAGTCCCTCCTCCCTTATTCCACCCCAGCCTCCCTCATCCACCCCAGCCTCCCCCCTCACCCCCCTCCCTCCCCTCACCTGTTCCTATATCCCCCCCAGCCCACCTCTCACTCCTGCGCTACCCTCTACCGTCCTCCGCTGCATTATCAATTTTAAAACATTTAACCTGTGCCAAAAACCTTAAATCAAGCTCCCTTTTAGTACCTGCTATAACCATAACTGTTGTAAATAAGCTAATATTTTACATTTTTGTGTTTTTAAATGTTCAAATAAGTTTTCATTATATCCCATAACTGTTGTAAGTAAGCATCCACTCTTCTCCCCTATATAATCTTTTACCCCCCCTTAACCGCTGTAATTAAACAACAATGTATAACCCCGTTAAGCAACCTCTCTTGTAAATACTGCTACGTTCCTTTTACCTGCTCAGCTGCTCTCTTTCCTCCTTACCTTCCTCCCTCTCTCTCCCCCCCCCCTTTTTCGCTCCTGCTCCATCCCCCACTCCCTGTTTTTTGTAATTTCCTCCTTTCTCAAGTTTATTGTAAACCGGTGTGATGTGCTTGCACGAACACCGGTATATTAAAAGCTGTTAAATAAATAAATAAAATAAATAAATAAATATACCATCTGTTCCAGATGATTTGCTACTCTTCAGTTTGTCAATCTGGCCTACATCTTTCAGATTACTGTGATTTGCTTCAGTTCATCTGAATCATCACCCTTGAAAAATGTCTCCGGAACCAGTATCTCCCCCACATTCTCATTAGTAAACACAGAAGCAAATAATGTATTCTTTCTGCTATGGCCTTATCTTCTCTAAGAACCCCTATAAACTTTTGATCATCTAATCCTGCAAGTTTCCTGTTTTGGATATATTTCTAAAAGTGTTTATTATGAGATTTTGTTTCTATGGCCAACTCCATTTCATATTCTTTCTTAGCCTGTCTTATCAATGTTTTACATTTATCTTTCAATGGTGTTATGCTTTTTCCTATTTTCTGCAGATTGATCCTTTTTCCAGTTTTTAAAGGAAGTTTTTTTTTGGCTAAAATTACCTCTTTCACTTTGCCTTTAATCATGCCGGTAATTGACTTTCTTTCCACCTTTCTTAATGTGTGGAATACATCTGGGTTATGCTTCTAACATGGTATTTTTAAACAATGTCCACGCCTGTTATGCCCTCTTAACCTTTGCAGCTGCTCCTTTCATTTTTTTCTATTTTTCTCATTTTATCAAAGTTTCCCTTTTAAACGTTTAGTGTTAGAACTGTAGATTTATTTATTGTCCCCCTTCCAGTCATTAGTTCAAATTGAATTATGTTATCATCACTTATGCTAAGCGGCTCCACCACCATTACCTCTATAACAAATTCTGCATTCCACTGAGAATTAGATCTAAATTAGTTCCCTCACTCATCGGTTCCTGAACCAACTGCTCCATGAAGCAATCATTTATTTTATCCAGGAACTTTACCTCTCTAACATATAACATTTACTCAGTCAATATTTTGGTAATTCAAATCTCCCATTATTACTGCACTGCCAAATCGGTTAGCTTCTTTTTTGGTATCTTGGGTTTTTCATGTCACTGTTGTTTGTGCTCTTTGGTTCACTTTTGGTACCTTGAAGATTCCATGCCACTGTTGTAGGTATCCTTTAACCCATTCTTGGTGACTTGGGGGTGTTCATGGGCCACTTTTCACCTCCTTTACTGCTTTGGGATCGTCATACAGATGTTTGTGCTACTTTGCACCTCTTTTGGTGCTGTGGGGTGTTAATACCATTGTTATTTTTATTTGTGCCCTCTCAACCTTTTTTTTATGCCTCAGTGGTCTTAATACTACTGTGTGTGCTGCTTTACCCCTCTCGATGCTGTGAGGTGTTACTATCATTGTTGGTGCCCTTTGCCCCTCTTGTGGTGCTTTGAGGGTCTTCATACTTCTGTGGTTGGTATACTTTGCTCCTCTGATGGTGACTTGGCGTATTCTTGCCATAATTTGTGATGCTTTGCCCATTTCATGGTGCCTTGGGTTGTTCATGCCAGTGTTGGTGCCACTTTTCCCACTCTTGTTATCTTAGAATGCTGTTCCATCTGCTGCTGTTGCCTGCCTGCAAATTTCATTAAACTTGGATGGACACCTAGTGTTAGCCTGGTTTAGGTCACATTGCTTCCACCATTAACTTTAATGGAAATAAATGGAACAACATAATAAATTAAATGAATGAACATGGGAACCAAGATGAATAAAACAATAAAAAATAGCAACTAAACCAAAATAATGGACCAAACCAAACAAGTTTCCCATGCACACCCCTACTGTACATTAGGGATGTGCATTCGTTTTGAACGTATGCGCAATCCGCAACGGATAGGTCCCTATTTGTTGCATTCGTGGGTTCATGAAATGCATGGCGAACCCTCACGAATGCAATGTATCATTACTGAATTTACCCCGACCCTCCTGACCCCCCCCCCCAAGACTTGCCAAAAGTCCCTGGGGGTCCAGCGGGGGTCCAGGAGCGATCTCCTGTACTTGGGCCGTCAGCTGCCAGTATTCAAAATGGCACGGATAGCCTTTGCTCTTACTATGTCACAGGGGCTACCGGTGCCATTGCTCGGCCCCTGTCACATGATAGGAGCACAAGATGGCACCGGCTGTCCATTGCTCCTACCATGTGACAGGGGCCGACCAATGGCACCAGTAGCCCCTGTGACATAGTAAGGGCACAGCTGACGGCCCTTTGCCCTTACTATGTCACAGGGGCTACCGGTGCCATTGGTCGGACCCTATGACATAGTAAGGGCAAAGGGCCATCGGCGCCATTTTGATTTCTGGCAGCCGACGGCCCAAGTGCAGGAGATCGCTCCCGGACCCTCGCTGGACCATCAGGGACTTTTGGTAAGTCTTGGAGGGGTCAGGAGGGTGGGGGGTTGTAGTTATTTAAATTTAAAGGGTTGAGATGGGTTTTTTTTTTTTGTTTTCCAACTTTAATGGAAAACAAATACCGAATGTAATTAATAGATGAATCGGGTTTCCCCCTATTAAAACGGATGCAACGGATTTGGGTCCAGGTGCAACGAATACCAAATAGCAACATATATTTTCCCTCTGCATATCCCTACTGTGCATATGATCTGACTTATAATGAATTATATAGTCAGTTAATTATGTCATCCTCATCCAATAATAAATCTCTGTTATATCAATTTTCTTTCATATTTCTTCATTAAGGAAGTAATTTTAAAAGGAGTAGCATACTATTGCAGCAATTTTTAAAAGGTATTTACGTGCATAAAGCACACTTGCACATGTATAACCTATGGACAATTCAATGGCATATATTGTATCAGTTTTTAAAAGCCTACTTATATGGGTAATTTGGCAATTTAAACATGGATATGCTTTTTTAAATTCAGGCCCATTAGTAACTGTTTAATGGTATGAAAGGGGTGTTTGCTGGAAGGAGACACTTAACCTTGCTTGGTAAGTTTTCAAAGACTGATTTGAAATTGAAGCATGCTCTGTTATGAATGATGCTGTATTTCGTTATTATAGAAAACCATATTAACTCCAAAATAATGTTCACCATTACTTTCGGTTTAAAAGCTTGAATGATTGCTTTTTCATAAATTGTGTTTGTGTTTGTCACTTGATGTTATTCGAAGAATTCTCTGGACTGTCCTATCAAGGTATCTTCAGCTAAAATAATTTTATATTCATTGTATGCTTAATAAATATAATATAAATCTGTAAATATGCTGAATGTAGAATAAACCTACGAAACATATTTGGGTACATTTTCAACTGCTGTGCAGCACAGCTACTTAGCCGGTTAACTTTATCCAGCTAACTAACAGTGCAAATTCAGCAGCGCACTGTGTAACTTATCCGGCTAATGCCACTCTTCCCTGGAACGCTCCTCACTTATTGATTCCTCACTTATCTGCATAGCAAGGCACTGTGAAAGTGGGCAGTGGGCAATTTAACAGATTGAACTTTAATATTGGGACAGTCTGTGCAGAGAAATCCCCAGTCTGCCTCTTTTGTGCTTACACGCAAGCTGAGTATGTGTGCACACCACACACGTTACATTAGTGCATAGCAAGGCATTGTGAAAATGGGAAGTGGGCAGTTTAACAGACTGAACTTTATTATTGGGACAGTCTGTGCAGTGAAATCCCCAGTCTGCCTCTTTTGTGCTTACACGCAAGCTGTGTGTGTGTGCACACCACACACGTTACATTAGTGCATATCAAGGCACTGTGAAAGTGGGCAGTTTAACAGACTGAACTTTATTATTGGGACAGTCTGTGCAGTGAAATCCCCAGTCTGCCTCTTTTGTGCTTACACGCAAGCTGCGTGTGTGTGCACACCACACACGTTACATTAGTGCATAGCAAGGCACTATGACAGTGAGCAGCCAGTAGGCACTAGGCAGTGATATTAAATCCATAATGTCAGGGAAAGCTAGATGTCGTCGAGTGATTGGGACTGGCAGAGGAGGCACTTCAAAAGGCACTAGTGCCACTCCCCATTAAAGTTAAAAAGGGACCTGTCACAATCTAAACTCTTTGGAGGGGCAGGCAGTTCCATCCAGAAAAAAATGAAATCTGACCATGATGCATCGCCATCGCCACCACCTGTTTCTGACCCTATAGTTTTGGAGGTGAGGGAAGGGGAGGCTGAGTCATGCCAGACAAAATGTCGACACCCAAGAGCTGTAATAATAATTATCACAAAGATAGCAGGAAAAACTTGAATCAATACTAATAGAAAAACATTCTGCTATAAAATAAAGGCTCTTATTGTATATAAAGAGTGACGATCATACAGCGCCCATGCAACTGGTGGCAGATTTAAATGAAAGAGTTGAATGGTATTCTCTAATTTAAATGCTGAGGTTTTCCTGGTGAGTAAGATGGCCACATCACACATTTTCCCTTCAACTGGGACATTTTCCCTTCAACCCCTTCAACCGACATTTTCCCGGTTGAAGGGGTTCCTCTCCATCCCCTTTTTTAAAAGATGGCGTCTTGTTAACATTTAGTGTCTACCTTATCTCAGTGATCAAGTTGGCCGCATTACACATCATTTTCAATTTTTGGCTTCATTCAAATTTCTTTATTTTATTTTTAGCAGTCTTTTTCCAATATGGCCGCTATAAAAAATGTCATTCACTTTATTTGGTATTGCCCATCCCCGTCACGTCCGGTTGTTATTTTTCAGCCGGTGGGGTTCCCTTTAAAAATGGCGTCTTTGTCAAAGTCAGTGTCAATTACAGGAAGGAATGCTAACAGGTAGCTTGTGGCACAAAAAAGTAAGTAATGTTCCCCGAGACAAGATTACATTTTAAAGACTTGGACATTTTGGAATGCGTGTTAGTTTTGCTTGTGTTATATTCACAGCACAATGAAAATCTACTCCTGATGGCATATTGATCACACTTTTCAAATAGTAAGTGTTCCAACTCGTCCCACAACCATGTTGTTTATATAAGTTACTAGCTGATTTTAAAGGGCTATTGTATTTATTTACTGTTGCTCAGATTTATCCTCTTGCAGCTCATAGCTTTGTGTTCCCTGAAGTAGAAGCACTTTGAAACATTGCAGTGTCGGTAGACACAAAGGAAGAGTTCAATTTTGCAGCACCATTGAGCAGTGATTCCAAAGGACAAGTGCAGAAGATTTTAGTACAGCTGCAATTTTGACATCTCGTTGCAAGATAAGTGCACCTTTATATAGTCCTCAATAACCAAAGCAAGGGGGAATATATTATTCTCATAGAATTTCTTCTATGAGCATACAAGAAGTGACCTATGATTATAAAGCCCCAACGCTCATAAAAGCTTATTCAGCATAAACCACCAGTTGCAAGGGTGCTGTATGATGGTCACTCTTTACATACAATAAGAGCCTTTATTTTATAGTGGAATTTTTTTCTATTAGTACTGACACCCAAAAGCAGCAGGGGGACAGAAGTCTTGACTAACACTTAGCATTGACAGTATAGCACAGTCACTGTTTGCTTCTGTTTCAGATGAAGAATCATCTTGTCTGGGATTCTCATCAGAAACGGAAGAAGTAATAGCTGACGAAGCTTTAGGAGGATCAGTTAGTCCTGTCTTAGCCTCCACTTCAGTGCAGCAGGGGAGAGATGAAACTGATGATGAGGAGGAAGAGCAGTCAGCGCAGGCACAGAGGGTGACTGAGGCCCCTGGCATTGCTTCTCAGGGTGCACCCACTACTTCAGCTCCAGTGCCAGCATCCACCCCCAAGGCTTTAGAGAAGGAAGGATCATGAAAGACATCTGCGATTTGGAGCCACTTTAAAGTGATGGATGACCCACATTTTGCTCGGTGTAATTACTGTGGCAGGGATATTAGCAGAGGCAAGCAAATGGGACATCTATCTAATTTTGGCATGACGCATCATATGAAGAGGTAATACCCAACAAGAGTACTGCCATCTGGGGATGTTTGCAGTACCAGTCAGGGGACCCCTTCCAAGCAGTGTAAAGTGGTTCAAAAGCAGCAGAGTCAGCCAACGCCGTCATCCCTTTCTAGCATGCAGGTGGCAGGCCAGCAACCCCCTGACACGTGGCAGAAGCAACAACCCACCATGGAGGAAATGGGGTGGAGTGCGGTAATGCTATCCCGGGGTAGGAGGAGGCAGCCTCAAAAGTTGTAACCAGGAGCATTGGGGAAATGATTGCCCTTGATAACCAGTCCTTGCAGTTAGTGGATAATGTGGGTTTCAAGCATTTTCTGAAGGACGTAGTTCCAAATTACAAAGTCCCCTCCAGAACCACATAGCAGAAAGGCCATCCCCAGCCTGTACAAGCAGTGTCACAGTCGCATGCAAGTGCTGCTAGATAAAGCAGAGGGGAGAGTGCATTTCACCTGCGATATCTGGACCGCCATGAATGCTGCACACTCTTACCTCTCCCTGACAGCACACTGGTGGGACCTGGCTGAGACAGGGGCAGGCAGCAGCTCTATTACTGAACAAGTATCAGGGTGGAGGTGGGCTTTACTGTGCACCCACCTGATGGACCATGCCCATACCGCAGCCAATATTCTAGCATGCATCAGACAGATGCTAGAGGGCTGGCAACTACACCAGTGAGACAGGAATCCTCAGGCAGGGTTCTTTGTCACAGACAATGGTGCAAACATGGTTAAGGAAATAAACGATGGGCACTTTAAGAACATCTGATGTTTTGCACACACTCTGCACCTGGTAGTGAAGTCAGCTCTGGGGTTCAATTCCAATGACAAAGAGAATGAATACCTGCATAGGTTAATACAGAAGTGCAGGAACATAGCAGCACAATTCCACAGAAGTGTCAAGGGGGGGCAGGTTCTCCAACAAAAGCAGACTGATTTGAAGATGCCTCACAAGTGTCTCATTCAAGACATTGCCATCCAGTGGAATCCCACCTTTATGATGCTCGACAGGTTAGTGGAGCTGCAGACACCCCTTCATGAACTTTCTGATACAATGGACATAGGTGTGCAGAATCCCCTAGGGCATCATGATTGGTTAGTCATGATTCAGCTGGTAAAAATCCTGCAGCCCTTCAAGGATGTCATGGAGGAGCTAAGTTCCAGAAGTGCCACCTTGGCTGACATCATTCCTACAGTTAATTTCCTGGATGAACATTTGGAGGCCTTTAAACAGGAAGAGGGAATGACAATTGAGGTGCTGCATTGTCTGGACATTTTGCAGCAGCAGGTGGAAGAGAGATTAAGGCCTTTAACAGAACAGAACACATACATGCTCGCCACAGTCTGTGATCCCCATGTGAAAGGGTAACTTGCCCTACAGTACGATTGTCTCTTATTGGTGAAGGACTTGCTGTTAGCAAAAGTCTGTGAACAGGAGCACCATAGGCAGAGACAGATTAGGTGTGAAGCAGAGGTAAAAACTGCGGGCACTTCAGAGAGTTGTGCTAGCCCAAGCAGGAGCAGCACTCTGTCAGCAACAGATAGTATTTCCTCCTCTACTTCAGAACACCAAAGGCATGTTGCCCATAAATATTCATATGTTGTGCGACGGGTGAGAGAGAAAGCAGCTGGCATGAGTGACTCTCAGCCCACTCAAGCAAAAGAGACACCAGCACAGCTGTCAGTGACACGGTATCTCTCAGAGCCGACAGAGAACATGCAGACAGATCCACTGGCTGTTGTGTTCGTGCCTATTTCTCGCTCTCGCTCCACCCTCTTTACTGCTGTGGTGACTCCCTCCAGGCCTGATGGACGGCTTGCTGCCACGGCGTCTCCTTGCCACTTCTCCTCGGAGTCCCCAGGCTGGCCTGACGCTGTGAATCTGCCATGTTCTGGATGATGTAAGACGCACGTGCGCATGCACTCCAGAGTTTGTACCAGCAGAGGCGCGAACCTCAGGGGCATCTCCCGTAATGACGTTACCCGCCTCCAACATAAAAGGTCTTTTTTCATGCTTATAAATCGAGTTAGCAAGGACTCGAATCATACTCTCTTGGATACAATTCACCCAAGCTACTCTGCCTCCTTGAACTACCAAGGGGTACCAGCTCTTTGTGGGGTTCGCTCTCTCTTCTTGATTTCAGATTCTAAAGCGGGATCCGGTACTTGCTCCTCGAGGGCCTACGTCCCTGAATGCTCAGAAGACTCCCTATTGCTGGGAGTGATCGCAGACGTGAATACTGTGAGCTCTCTTGCAGATAGGAACCGGTACTCGCTCCATGAGGGCCCATGTTCCTAATACTGAAGACTCTCTTCTGTCTAAGACATTATCGCAGGTAAGGAGATAGTGAGTGATTGTTGCACATTGCAGATGGGAACCAGTACTCGCCTTGTGACTCCTGTTCCTGGATATACTGAAGACCCCCTGTTGCATAGAAGCCATTACTGGTATATATAATTGTGAGTGTATAATCTTCTATTGGTTATGTATCCAGTAGTACCTGTCTACTCACTACCTATAGTCTCTCTCTACATCTCAGAAAACCTAGAGATCACAGTTCCAGTATCTGAGGGACTTCAGCTCTGCCGGGTACATCAGCTCACTTCTGCCACCTCTGGTGGTTCTACTACCTGTCGAATAAAAGAAATATATGTGTCTGTCTCCATACTCCAGCCTAACTGGAGGTCCCTCTCAGGGTATTCTATTGGGGGCGCTGTCATCTTCCATCAGCCCAGGGATTCATCAACTTACATTGGGTGCTCTTCCCCATACTACAAGAGCTGTACTTTAACAGTCACTTTGTGGGGAACCAACCCACTACAGATCAATAACTCTGCCTACGGAGTATTATCAATTACTACTACTCCCCTTCAGGGAGCATCATTGAACAATGGCATATTGGGCACACAAGTCCACTGTCTGGCCACACCTAGCCAAAGTGGCTCAGCGATATCTGTCATGTCCACCAACCAGTGTGCCCAGTGAATATGTCTTTTCAATGACAAGGGATATCATGAGCCCTCACCACTCAAGGCTGGCACCAGAGTTGATGGAAATGCTAGTGTTTTTGAAAGTAAACCTGCCTTTGCTTGGGTTTCCAAATATTCCCTGTGAATGGCAAGATGAATAAAAGCAATTGAAAGCCTTGCAGCAGCTCCAAATGCCTCCTATGCTCCAGATAATATAGGCACTGCAGCACATGTACCTGACCTGAAACGCTGTGCCTGACTGTCCACTGTCCAGGCCGTACGTCCCTACAAGGGCCTGACCTGAAACACTGTGCCTGACCATCCACTGTCCAGGCCATACATCCCTACAAGGGCCTGACCTCAAATGCTGTGCCTGTCCATCCACTGTCCAGGCCGTACGTCCCTACAAGGGCCTGACCTCTAACGCTGTGCCTGACCGTCCACATTTGGAATGTAACAACATAAAAAGCTGACTTAAGATGTTTGGACCTTGCATATTTCATATGCTCAATATTTTTCATGACCATGCCAACAGTAATGTTTCAAGTACTATTGAAAACTGGTGGTAGTTGCACACTAGTTCATCCTCTGTGTTCCCATTGTTTACAGAGGCACTGTGTAAACCACAAAGTCAACATAGGATGATATTTTAGATTTTGACTTGAGTAGCGGTTTTCTTATTTCTGAGAGCTCTTCATGTTCCTTTGTCATCAGTTGAAGTGCATAAGTACAATTAATAGCTTCTGGGTATTCAAAAATAATCTCCAGCTCAGTTCTTGCTTCACAAAAGGCAGTCTCCATTGCTCTAAAAGTATCCTCTGTTGAATTATCCTTCAGAAATGAAAAAGATGCCATTTTCTTCTGGCAGAGAACCAGTTCAGGAAGAAGTGACAGGTCAAACCACAACATAACTGCACAAAGGAAATCCTCTATTGCTGTGCCTGTCCATCCAGGCCTTATGTCCATACGTGGGCTTGACTTATGTCCTCGACTGCTGTGCCTGTTTGTCCAGGCCTTATGTCTCTAGTTGGGATTCACCTCTGTTCTTGATTGCTGTGCCTGTCTGTCCAGACCTTATGTCCCTACAAGGGTTGGACCTTGACTGCTGTGCCTATCCGTCCAGGCCTTATGTCCCTACTTGGGATTGACTCTGTCCTGTATTGCTGTGACTGTTCGTCCAGACCTTATGTCTCTACAAGGGTTTGACCTCGATTGCTTTGCCTGTTCGTCCAGGCCTTATGTCCCTAGGTGGGATTCACCTCTGTCCTCGACTGCTGTGCCTGTTTGTCCAGGCCTTATGACCCTATGTGGGATTGACTCTGTCCGTATTGCTGTGCCTGTTCGTCCAGGACTTATGTCCCTAGGTGGGATTCAACTCTGTCCTCGACTGCTGTGCCTGTTTGTCCAGGCCTTATGTCCCTAGGTGGGATTCACCTCTATCCTCGACTGCTGTGCCTGTTCTTCCAGGCCTTAAGTCCCTAGGTGGGATTGACTCTGTCCTGTATTGCTGTGCCTGTTCATCTAGGCTTTATGTCCTAGGTGGGCTTGACCTCTGTTCTCGACTGCTGTGCCTGTTCGTCCAGGCCTTATGTCCATACGTGGTCTTGACCTATGTCCTCGACTGTTGTGCCTATCCATCCAGGCCTTATGTCTCTACGTGGGATTGACTCTGTCCTCGACTACTGTACCTGTTTGTCCAGGCCTTATGTCCCTACGGGGGCTTGACTCTGTCCTTATTGCTGTGACTGTTCATCCAGGTCTTATGTCCCTACAAGGGTTTGACCTCAACTGTTGTGCCTGTTCGTCCAGGCATTATGTCCCTAGGTAGGATTCACCTCTGTCCTCGATTGCTGTGCCTGTTTGTCCAGGCCTTATGTCCCTAGGTGGGATTGACTCTGTCCTGTATTGCTGTGCCTGTTCGTCTAGGCTTTATGTCCTAGGTGGGCTTGACCTCTGCTCTCGACTGCTGTGCCTGTTCATCCAGGCCTTATGTCCATACGTGGTCTTGACCTATGTCCTCGACTGTTGTGCCTATCCATCCAGGCCTTATGTCTCTACATGGAATTGACTCTGTCCTCGACTACTGTACCTGTTTGTCCAGGCCTTATGTCCCTACGTGGGCTTGACTCTGTCCTGTATTGCTGTGCCTGTTCATCCAGGCTTTATATCTCTACAAGGGTTTGACTTCGATTGCTGTGCCTGTTCATCTAAGCCTTATGTCCATATGTGGGCTTGACCTATGTCCTCGACTGCTGTGCCTGTTTGTCCAGGCCTTATGTCCCTACAGGGTTGGACCTCAACTGCTGTGCCTGTTCATCCAGGCCTTATGTCCCTAGGTGGGATTGACTCTATCCTCGATTGCTGTGTCTGTTCGTCCAGGCCTTATGTCCCTTCAAGGGTTTGGCCTTGATTGCTGTGCCTGTTTGTCCAGGCTTTATCTCCAGATATGGGCTTGACCTATGTCCTCGACTGCTGTGCCTATCCGTCCAGGCCTTATGTCCCTGCGTGGGATTGACTCTGTCCCATATTGCTGTGCTTGTTCATCCAGGCCTTATGTCCCTATGTGAGCTTGACTCTGTCCTGTATTGCTGTGCCTGTTCGTCCATGCCTTATGTCCCTACAAGGGTTTGAACTTGACTGCTATGCCTGTTCGTCCAGGCCTTATGTCCCTAGGTGGGATTCACCACTGTCCTCTAATGCTGTGCCTGTCCATCCAGGCCTATGTGCCTACAAGGATTTAACTTAGATTGTAAGCCCTCTTCGGATAGGGAAATACCTACAGTACATGTGTGTAATCCACTATGAAGTGCAGGAAAAGCGTGATAAGCGGAATCTAAAGAAATTAAAAAATTGATTGATGTGCCTGTTTGTCCAGGCCTTATGTCCAGATGTGGGCTTGACCTATGTCCTCGACTGCTGTGCCTGTTCGTCTAGGCCTTATGTCCCTACGTGGGCTTGACTCTGTCCTGTATTGCTATGCCTGTTAGTCCAGGCCTTATGGCCCTATAAGGGTTTGACCTCGATTACTTTGCCTGCTAGTTCAGGCATGTCACTAGAAGGGCTTGACCTCTGTCCTCGATTGCTGTGCCTTTTTGTCCAGGCCTTATGTCCCTAGGTGGGATTCACCTCTGTTTTCAACTGCTGTGCCTGTTTGTCCAGGCCTTATGTCCCTAGGTGGGATTCACCTCTGTTCTTGACGGCTGTGCCCGTCCATCCAGGCCTTATGTCCCTACAAGGGTTGGACATCAATTGCTGGGCCTGTTCGTCCAGGCCTTATGTCCCTACATGGGATTGACCTCTGTCCTCCAATGCTGTGCCTGTCCAGCCAGGCCTTATGTCCAGTCCTAATGGCTGAACTCTCATTGCAAAGGGAAACCTCAGTCTCTGGCAATTCAAACTAGTAATCCTTCTCATCATGGATTCTTAAATAAAACAATCAGTTTTCTTTAGATTTAGGGCAGAGAAGAGAACTTCCTCCATCTTGCTTATGAAGTCATGATCTGTTTGCAAATGCTTAAATCCTAACAATTTGTACCATTATACACTCTATGGGCCAACCCATTCCAGGGAGCCCTTTCCTGCTCAAAGGAATGGGAACTCTCCTCGTTGTTGCAGCCTATCTCTTACCACCTTTTGACCCATGTTCAGAACAAGAAAAGATCTCCAAGGTCCTTAGACTGTGGCAAACATAACACAGTGAGACCATGCTCAGAGTGAGACCCTGCTCCAGGTCACCACACTTTAAAGGCTCGTGCTCCACTCTAGGGGCCAACCCATTCCGGGGAGTCCTTCCCGGCTCAAAAGAAAGGGAGCTCTCCCCGGGTGTAGCCAGTCTGTATCTACCCTCTGACCCATGTTGAACCGCTGTTTACATGGTAACCTCCTCCGCCTCGGCCTTGAAAATTCTCATTTCTATATCTGCTAACTCTACCAGATTTTAAAAGACCAGCGAGAGCTCACTAGACACCAATGGAAACACCCCACTCTAGGGGTGAACCCATTCTAGGGAGCCCTTTCCTGCACATAGGAAATGGAACTCTCCCAGTGTGTAGCCAGCCTGTATCTACCCTCTGCCTCTATGCCTTGCTGCTATACACCAGATGACTCTTTCAACTCCTTGTGGTGTTCTGGCCACTATCATGGTTGCTCAGCGTGTTGGTGCTAGTCTTTCTGCTTGCTATGTTCCTCTTTCATTGTGCTGTAGGATGTCGATGCTACTTGTGGTGCCACTTTTCTTGTCATGCTGCCTTCGAGGGTTCATGCATCTGTTATTGGTGCTCTCTTTTGAAGCTGTGGTATGTTTTTGACAGTCTCGCTGCTGCTTTGTGCCTCTATTAAAGCACTCTTCTTGCCACTCCTGGTACCCCTTTGCCCCTTTAAAGTATCTTAGGCTATTCATGCCACTTTGGTGCCACTTTGCCACAGTCTAAGTACTTTGGAGCTGTTTTGTTGTTCTGATGATTGCTCTCCAGAAGTTTCATCAAAATCGATAATAAAACCCCAATTCTGCAGCCAAAAATAGGCTTCAAATACTTCCCCCATTGACTTTAATGGGACCCGGAAAATGAATGCACGTATCAACGTATCGGGGGCACCATTGAACGAATGCAACGTATCTGGGCCCCGACGAATACGTATCCCGAATCCAACGGGATTGGAGAGAAGGAGGGAAGATGGAAAGAAGCCATATTTGATCAGCATTCAGAAAGAAGAGGCACAGGGAGGAGAAGACAACAGAGGCGTACTAAGGAGGGGGCAAGGGGTGCGGTCCGCCCCGGGTGGCAACAGGGGGAGAGGTGCCATTGCCACTGGCAAGAAGGTCCTGTGGCAGTACAGAACAATGACATGGTGGGGAAATCCCGCCAGCAAAAGTAAGGACCTGCAGCAGTGGCAGAGGCCAGCAGTGCCTCTGACATTTCTTGGAACTGGCAGCAAAGAACAGGCCCAGCGTTGCTGCCGGTGCTCTGGAGACGGTAGCTGAAGAGGCCCAGCATTTCTGCTGGCAGTCCCAGAGCCATCAGCCAAAGAAGAGGCCCTGTGATGCTATTGGCAGCTGATGAAGGAAGAGAATAGCCCTGTGAGCAGGCCCGGTGCCACCGGGTGTGCAAACCATGCAATTTCACAGGGTGGCACACCCAGTGGGGTGGCATCAGGAACAGGGAGAGGCTCGCAAGGCTGCCAGTAGACTCTATCTCACCGGCAGCCCAGAAGAAGAATTGGCCCATGAGGCCACCGGTAGTCCCGACTGCACCAGTAGCCCAGAAGAGCACCGTGAGGCCACCAGTGGTGCCCATCTCACCAGCAGCTTGGAAGAGGAATCGGTCTGTGAAGCTATCAGTGGCTGAGAAGAGGAAATGGCCCCCTGATGCCATGGGTGAATCCCATCTCACTGGCGGCCGAAGAAAGAAGAAGGACCCTGTTCTCTTACTTCTTCTTGGTACCGGTGCTCACTTTCTAAAACACGTGCAGCTAGGAGCTATAACGTTTTCTATGCTGATCGCACAATGCAAGAGATCAGCATAGAGGGTGCTAGGCTCGTGTGGTTTGATTAGCGCACAGGGAGGAGCAGTAGAATGGCTTCCGGTTGTGTGTATGTGTGTGTATATGTGTGTGACCAAATGAATGAATGAGAGTCTTATTGGAGTGTAGGATATGGTGTGTGTGAATGGGAGCCTGACTGGTATGACTGAGAGCCTAACTGGAGGAGGGATATGTGAATGAGAACCTGACCGAGGTGTGGGGGGGGGGAGGTATGTGAACAGGAGCCTGGCTGGAGGGTTGTGTATATCTGAATAGGAACCTATCTGGGGTACATGTGTGTGTATGTGTATTTCTGTGTAGGGATGTGAATCGTTTTTTGACGATTTAAAACAATCGTCAGATATATTTTAAATCGTCAAAAATCGTTAGAGCCGCGATACAATAACAATTCCCCCGATTTATCGTCAAAAAATTGTAAATCGAGGGAGGGGGGAGGGCGGGAAAACCGGCACCCTAAAACCCACCCCGACCCTTTAAAATAAAGTATGACTCCCTTCCCCCGTACTATGATTCCCCCTTTCCCTTACCCTCATTTTCCCTTACAAATTACTCCCTTCAAGTCAGACTTTTGTTAATATTATTACTCATATATATTTGATATGTATACTCCTAGTTTTTCTGTTAAATTAGCACTTTACTTATTCCACTTATGTTCATTGTAAAGCCTTTGGCTGAATTACTGTTTGCTGTAAACCGAGGTGATGTGCATTACGTGCTGCGGTATATAAAAAACTATAAATAAATAAATAAATAAATAAAATAAATCCCCCACCCTCCCGAAGCCCCCCAAAATGTTTTAAATTACCTGGGGTCCAGTGGGGGGGGTCCCGGCGCGATCTCCCGCTCTCGGGCCTCACTATGGCGCCGGCGCTATTTTGACTTTTGCCCTCACTATGTCGACATAGTGAGGGCAAAATTAGCGCCGGCGCCATTTTGAATATTGGCAATACGGCCCGCGTGCAGGAGGTTGCTCCTGGACCCCCGCTGGACTTTTGGCAAGTCTTGTGGGGGTCAGGAGGCCCCCCCAAGCTGGCCAAAAGTCCCTGGGGGTCCAGCGGGGGTCCAGCGGGGGTCCGGGAGCGATCTCCTGCACTCGTGACGTCGGGTGACAGGAACCAAAATGGCGCCGGCACTACCTTTGCCCTGTCATATGGTAAGGGCAAAGGGCCACCGTGCCATTTCTTTTAAGGCAGCCGTGGCCCGAGAGCGGGAGATCGCGCCGGGACCCCCCCACTGGACCCCTGGAAATTTAAAACATTTTGGGGGGCTTCGGGAGGGTGGGGGATTTATTTTAAAGGGTCGGGGTGGGTTTTAGGGTGCCGGTTTTCCCGCCCTCCCCCGATTTACGATTTTTTACGATTTAAAAAAAACAAAAACCATGACGATCAGATTTCCCTCCCCCCCAGCCAAAATCGATCGTTAAGACGATCGATCACCCGACTCACATCCCTATTTCTGTGTGCATGAGAACCTGACTGGGATGTGTGTGTGTGCAGTGTAGGTAGGAATCTGTCTGGGGTATGTGTGGATGTGTGTGTATGTGTGTATGGGAGCCTGTCTGGTGTGTATGCGTATGTGTGTGTGTGGGAACCTGTCTGGTGTGTGTGTGTGTGTGTATGTGTGTGTGTGTGAATGGGAGCCTGCCTGGGTGTGTAAGTGTGTGTGAAGAAACTTTGTGCTGCCTCACTAATCCATGCCTTACTCAGGATTTCTGGAAATAAAATGTTTTCAGGTATAGAGAACAGTGAATTTTCCATCCTTATTAGTTTAACTTATTAGATAAGTCGTTTAATTTATAGTTTCTTGACAAATTTTAAAAATGTTGTATGAGCTCTTAATTATTGGATGTTATTCTATTCCTTGGATCATTATAAAAATAATATTTCCAAGTATGGTTTTATTAATATTATTCATTTATATTCCTTGATTTTATTGTTTGATGAATTATTTATGAGGATGGGTGATATTTGTTTCTCAATTGCTGTATTGCATACAGAGTCTGTCTTGTTGCGGTTTACGGTTTCTGATTCAGATTCTGTTAAGAACATAAGAACATGCCATACTGGGTCAGACCAAGGGTCCATCAAGCCCAGCATCCTGTCTCCAACGGTGGCCAATCCAGGCCCTAAGAACCTGGCAAGTACCCAAAATCTAAGTCTATTCCATGTTACCGTTGCTAGTAATAGCAGTGGCTATTTTCTAAGTCAACTTAATTAATAGCAGGTAATGGACTTCTCCTCCAAGAACTTATCCAATCCTTTTGGAAACACAGCTATACTAACTGTACTAACCACATCCTCTGGCAACAAATTCCAGAGTTTAATTGTGCGTTGAGTAAAAAAGAACTTTCTTCGATTAGTCTTAAATGTGCCACATGCTAACTTCATGGAGTGCCCCCTAGTCTTTCTATTATCCGAAAGAGTAAATAACTGATTCACATCTACCCATTCTAAACCTCTTATGATTTTAAACACCTCTATCATATCCCCCCTCAGCCGTCTCTTCTCCAAGCTGAAAAGTCCTAACCTCTTTAGTCTTTCCTCATAGGGGAGCTGTTCCTTTCCCTTATCATTTTGGTAGCCCTTCTCTGTACCTTCTCCATCGCAATTATATATTTTTTGAGATGTGGCGACCAGAACTGTACACAGTATTCAAGGTGCAGGCTCACCATGGAGCGATACAGAGGCATTATGACATTTTCCGTTTTATTCACCATTCCCTTTCTAATAATTCCCAACATTCTGTTTGCTTTTTTGACTGCCGCAGCACACTGAACCGACAATTTCAATGTGTTATCCACTATGACACCTAGATCTCTTTCTTGGGTTGTAGCACCTAATATGGAACCTAACATTGTGAAACTATAGCATGGGTTATTTTTCCCTATATGCATCACCTTGCACTTATCCACATTAAATTTCATCTGCCATTTTGATGCCCAATTTTCCAGTCTTACAAGGTCTTCTTGCAATTTATCACAATCTGCTTGTGATTTAACTACTCTGAACAACTTTGTATCATCTGCAAATTTGATTATCTCACTCGTCGTATTTCTTTACAGATCATTTATAAATATATTGAAAAGTAAGGGTCCCAATACAGATCCCTGAGGCACTCAACTGCCGACACCCTTCCACTGAGAAAATTGTCCATTTAATCCTACTCTCTGTTTCCTGTCTTTTAGCCAGTTTGCAATCCACGAAAGAACATCACCACCTATCCCATGACTTTTAACTTTTCCTAGAAGCCTCTCATGAGGAACTTTGTCTCTTAATTCTGAATTTTGTGAGAGTGATTCTTATTTCTGCATGTTTAATTGAGGTGGCGTATTCTGTATTAAAAAAAAAGAGGAAGGGGCAGCACAGTAATTGTTCACACAGGACAGCAAAAATGTTAGCACTGGCCCTGTCTGTGAGAGTAAGTGCCAGTATGTGTGTGTGTGTATGAGTGGGTGTGTATGTATGTATGATGGAGGTGTGTATGAGGGTGTGTGTGTGTGTGTGTATATAAGGGGGATGTTTATGAGGGTGTGTGGGAGGGGGTTATATGTGGGTGTGTGGGAGATGTGTGGGAGGTGTGTTGGTGTGTATGTGTGCATGAGGGTAGGTGTTAGTGTGTATGAGGGTGTGCGTGAGTGTGTGAGTGTATGAGGGTGTGGTTGTGAGTGTGTATGAGGGTGGGTGTGTGTGTGTTTGTGTGTGTGTGTGTATGAGAGTGTACATAAGTGTGTGGGGGGTTATGTATGTATGAGTTTGTGTGTGTGTGTGTGTGTGTATGAGAGGATGCCTGTGTGTGTATGAGACAGTGAATGGTTAGAAGAGTGTGTGTGTGTGCCTATGAATAAATAAATAAATATATATATATATATATACTAACAAGAAACACTCCCTAAGGAGTGGAGTAAAAGCACTATTTATTTATGCCAAATCAATCTTTTTTATTGTGTTCATAGAAAAATATCAAAAACAAATGTTCACAATATATTAACCATTCATAAAATCTAAGTTAATCATTCACATCTTTATTTGATCACATCTCATAACAACCATACCCATTCATACTCGTACGTACTCAAACATACAATTTTCATTCAAAACATACTTCCAAAATTATACAATCCTGAATAGTTTTTTGCAAAATGCAATAAATATGTTTTTTTACAGAAAACAATCAATACTCAGTATTTCAATACAACAATTTTGGAACACAAATCCCTTGATGTTTACATTGATATCTCAAAGCAGAAATCACACAATATTCATTTCAGTGATTTTTATACCAGTATTTCATTGTTAAGAATAAATCTTGTAATCTTGCTGTTGAACTCATGATCTTTCTATTAGTCCCAACTGGGCCCTCATTTCAGGGGAATTTAAAATCATTGAACTACTAATATTCTTATTGAAACATCATGTGCACGATATTCTGCCAATTTGATAGACACACAACTGGTCTTCCTTGAAATTCCAACTTCTTTCAGTTAACATTCAATTTCTTCATCTGTATTTCTGCTTACAACCCACTGTCTTGACTCCTCCCATTGACCATCACAAAGCTGTAACTTGTATCTCTTCAATTTTCAATACTGCCGTACAAACGGAGACTGTCAAACTGCTTAATTTCCTTAGCCGCCGACTTTGTCCTTCTTAGATTTAAATGCTTCATACGTCTGTTGTATCTTAGCCTCGGAAATTAAATCTCCAAATATTTATTCTTAATACCTCCTTCTGCTCTCTTTGCAGCTTTACAAACGCATATATATATATATATTCATATCATATATATATTTTTATTTATTTATAAATTTTTGTATACCAGCATTCATGCAAAACATATCACATTGGTTTACATTAATGGGCAAATATCTGTTAAAACATTTGCAATTCAAAATTGGCAGTCTGAAATATAATTACATAATTTCAACATGTCATAAAATCTCTTAAACGACTAAAATCAATACTAAAATTAAATCATTAAAAACGTATAAAAATAAAATTCAGAAGTCATTATTGAAAGGCTTGGTTAAGAAGCCATATTTTAACTCCTTTTTTAAAGGCTTTAATAACCGATTCCATCCTCAAGTGCGGTGGCAGGGAATTCCATAGGTTAGGCCCAGCGATAGATAATGCTCTTTCACAGACAGTGTTCAGGTGGGCGGATTTCAGTGACGGTATTGAAAGGAGACCAGTATTAGTTGATCTTGTCATTCGTGATGGAATATGGAAGTGTAGGGTTGCATTTAGCCATTCGACCTTATCATTGTAGAGTGATTTATGGAATAGAGAGAGTGCTTTATGCTGAGATCTATAACCAATGGACAGCCAGTGAAGATCTTTCAGTATGGGTGTAATATGATCAGTTTTTTTTCGTGTTAGTTAAAAGTCTAGCAGCCGAATTCTGAAGGAATTGCAACGATCTGGTGACAGTGATGGGCAGGCCCAAAAGAAGTGTGTTACAATAGTCTAATTTGGTAAAAATAAGGGCTTGTAAAACCATCCTAAAATCATTTGGATATAATAGAGGTTTTAACCTCTTTAAAATATTCAGTTTAAAATATCCATCTCTGATTATGTTGTTAACCCATTTTTTAAGACTCACTTCACAGTCTAATATGATCCCTAAATCTCTCACATCGAATGAGGTGGGATAATCCTTTGCAGCTTCCAAGATGTCTAGTTCTTTCAGAGAGCTTAATTTTGGGCAGATATATAAAATTTCAGTTTTTTTAGCATTGAGAGAAAGACTCATTTGTATCAAGACTTTATTATTGGCGGCTAAATAAATGCCCCAGAGTTTCAGAGTTGAGTCTATAGAATTTTCAATTGGTATTAAAATCTACACATCATCAGCTTAGATAAAATAAGTACGATTAAGACCAGATAAAACCTTACATAATGGACGCATATGAGAGGTTGCCTGTGTATGTGTATGAGAGGATGCTTGAGGGGTTTAAAAGGGGTGGGGGTGACAGTGAGAGTGAGGAAATGTGTGTGTGTGTGCGTGGGTGAGACAGGAATCGTATGTAAGAGATACAGTGGAAGCGTGTATATGTGAGAGAGAGACAGAGGAAACTTGTGTGTCTCTTTCATACACACACACACTCAAGCTCCTTCTGTCTCTTACCAAGCATATATTCGTGTGAGAGACAGAGGGAACATATTTTGTTGGTGTCTTGTGTGTGTGTGTGTGTGTGTGTGTATACCAGGACATGACGATCTCAGGGTGACAGGTATGGAGAGTGGGGGATTTTTAAAATCCTTATTAGTTTTAATTACTGGGTGTTATTTGATGTCTGCTTTTTTGAAATATTTTATCAATGTTTAGGAAATGTTTAAAAATTTGTAGAGGATCTTCTAATTGAATATTCTATTCATCAGCTGTTTTGAAATGTATATTTTTTATTATGGTTTTACTATTCTGATTGATTTATGTTTCTTGATTGTATTCTTTTGAGGAATATTGATTTTTTGCTTTTCCATTCTTGCACTGTATACCGAATCTGGCTTGTGGTTTCCAGTTCAGTTTTTGTCTGCAAGATTTTGTGTGTGTCAGAGAGAGAGAGAGGAAGTGTGTCTGTATGTGTGTATGTGTGGTAGCATGTGAGAGAGACACAGAGGAAGCTGGTGTTTGTGTGTGAGAGAGAGAGAGAGAGAGAGGTGGAGAGCATGTCTGTATGAGAGAGACACAGAGGAAGTATGTGTGTGTGAAAGAGGTACAATCCTAAGATTGTTGTATACTGGGGGTACGCATGCACACACATACAATATGCTCCCTCTTTCCAGCTTGTGGCAAGCTTCCAAGTTCTCATTCCCTGTTGATTGTAACTTTCTGACTTATTCCTACCTATTGTTTATCCTTCGTTTACTTGAATTTGAATTGTTACCCCAGTTATACCCTTGTTATATGTAAACCGATCCAATATGGTTATTTACTATGAGGGTCGGTATAGAAAACTGTTAAATAAATAAATAAATAAATACATACATACACATACATGCTTGGTGAGAGACAGTGGGAGCATGTGTGGGTATGAAAAACACTAGGGATGTGAATTGTATTTCTGACAATTGAAAGTATCGTACGATACTGTCACATGGTAGGAGTAATGGATGGCTGGCGCCATCTTTAAAAATGGTGCGGGCCATCCAGTTCTCCTACCATGTGACAGGGGCCGGCCAAAGGCACGGATACCCTGTCACATGGTAAGGGCAAAGGGCCATCAGCACCACTTTTATTAGTGGCAGTCGACGGCCCGAGAGCGGGAGATTGCTCCCGAGACCACCACTGGACCACCAGGTGATTTAAAATGTTTGAGGGGGGGTTGGGAGGGGAGGGGGAAGCTAAGGGAGCTGTTTTGAAGTGTCGGGGTGGATTTTTTGTTTATCGGCTTGGGCGCATCCGATAAAAAAAAAACCCGATCGGGCCGCACGAAAAAAAAATGCACAATGTGAATCAGAACCGGAATTGGAACCGATTTTGGTTCCGATTCACATCTCTAAAACACACACACACACACTTTTTCTGTACCTCTCTCTCACACACACACTTCCTTTGTGTCTCTTTAACACACATATATGGTTCTTCTATCTGTCTCTCGCATACACACGTTTCCTCTGTGTCTCTCTCAAACACTAACACACACACACGCTTCCTCTCTCTCAATCACTCTCTCTCTTTTCTCCATTACACGTACACATGTAGGTAAAAACTGAACTGGAAACCACAAGCCAGATTCTGTATGCAGTGCAATAATGGAAAAGCAGAAAATCACTATTCCTCAAAACAATAGAGTGAGAGATTTTTTAAATCCTTATTAGTTTTTTTTATTATTAGGTGTTGTTTGATATTTATGCTGTTTTGAAATATTTTATCGATGTTTAGTAAAATTTAAAAATATATATTGGGGGGGGGGGGGGGGAGCCAAAGAAGTTTCCATACCATGTGTTCAAATACTCTAGGTAAGCCTCTGGACGACAAATAGGAGAGATTAAGAGTGAAAGCATTTGGAAAGGGTGTTAAGAGGGAGGAAGGCAGGAGGGAGTGCTATAAACTGTGACATTTTATAGAATTCCCTTAAAAGTGCTGCTGCAACTTAATGTTTTACTGAGATGTTTGTATTTATATGAGTGCTTTGAAAATGCTGCTATAACCTAATGTGCTGAGATGTTTGTATTCCTATCTAATTAGTCCTATGTTGATTTTACTAAAATGTGTTGTATTCTTATTCCTGGTTTTGACTTTTTACAAGCTTAGTCCTATTCTACATTTTACTTAGTTTATACCTGCCATTGATGAATAATTGGATATCAGATTTAGTTATTCCTGAAGTCTTCTTCAGACTATATGTTACCTTTCATATATGCTGTATCCTGCCTTGGGTGAACTTATTATTCAAAAAAGTCAGTAATCCAATAAATAAAAGGATACTTAGGATGGGGCCATGATGAGAGAGAGAAGGACTTATCCTGTTAAGTAGCATTTTTTTTAACATATCTGGATAAATAATATTTTTTTTAGACTTTTCAGGCTATCTTACATACCCAGATAAGTCCAAGAAGTGCTAATTAGATGGACAAGTAGTGCTTTTCAGACTTATTCGGCTAAGTGCTGTTACTTAGCAGCATAAATCAGAATTTATTCCGATAACTGTCACAACTTTTCCAGATAAGTCCAAACTGCATGGATCACAGTTTTTACATACATGAGCCTGTTTGTGCACTTATTTTAGAACTTGCACATATTTGTGCACAGGTTAATAAATACAGTAGTAAATTTGTGTGCGCCCATATACACATACAAGCAGTTTTGAAAGTTATCCTCGCAGTCTCTTGAAAATGCTCTTTCAGTATTTTTTTGGTTCTATTTTATCTAAAAGAGCTTTCATTTGTAACTGTTTTTCACATGATAGATATAGTTTAGCTGTAGAATTATTTCAGGAAAATAATGCTGGGGAGGGCCACAGATTTAGAGACTAGGATAAATTAGTCACTTAATGAAAGCCACCAAAAGGGTATTGAATCTTTCCTTCATTAACTTTGTCTTGAAAGAGAATATATCTACAACTCATGTGAAAGCTTCTGCAAGTATTCCTGCACAGATTATGTTTGCAGAAGTCGTATTATGCATTTGGGATGAAACAAAACCAGAGCCAGCTTTGGAAATGATGAATGCCTTTTTGCTGAAAGCTGTACTGAACGTCCTTGAGTTTAATCAAAACTATTTGTTTTTAGTCAGCTTTGCTGTTGTCTTTTTCACTCGTGTCCACTGATAGCTTGACATTAATGACATCATAAATCATGTGAAGTGGCGGCTTGGGTTTGGTAACATTTCAAGTGTTTGTTGAGATGTCCTAGACTATCGCAAGAGCCTGTGTGAGGATGGATATGAGCCCGGTCTTAGGCCTCATATTGCTGATACAAAATAGAGAATTTGCATTGATTGAAACAGTGGTGACATTGTTCATTTTGAAATTTATAAGGGGAAAAGTTTTTGAAAAACGTTTGGGCTGAATGGACATTTTCCCCATATCCCTCCCCAACCCCATATCTCCAAGTCAATGGTAATAAAGCCTTGCAAAATCAACCAAGATATAAAACTGAGGAACATTTCAGGAATGAGTATCCATTCTTGTGATTGCCAATTATCAAGTAAAATAACAGGAAACATGTGTTTTTCAAATTTGCACATTCTGTGCTCAAAAAGAATGACAAGAATAATTAGCAGTTTGATAATTTTTGTCAAGATTAACCTGACTAACAATAAAAGCAGACACATCTCTAGGACAGACAATAAGATATTAAGAAAATATTTAACTATTAAGGCTTCAGTTCGTAACACATTTTCAATCCACTGTAAGTTGAACCCCTAGTTATCTGTGAATCCCTTGGCATAATAATTGTACCAAGTTTGCCTTATGCCATGGAATCTAGTCCTGGCTACAGAGGCACAGCAAACTGCCAGAGACCAAATGATACTGTCACAACTTTTAGCAGCTCTCCCTATATCACACTTCTCTGGGATTTCCCACTCCCAATGTGGGCCAGACTATCCTGCCTTCCTGCTGCTACTGTTGACCAAACTACATCACTTCCTTCTTTCCTTCCTTCCCACCTGCTGATGTTGTCCAGATTGCCTTTTCCTCCTTTTTGCTGATAGGCCATCTGGGATGCCTTTCCTACCCTTCTCACCTACTTCCAGTCCTCAAGGACACTAATGGCATCTGAACCACTCTGGCAACTTCAGATGCTTTTGGAACTGTGGCAAAGCTTCTCGCTTCCAGCCATCACTGTGTTACTCACATAAAATAAGCAATTGACTTCCTGAAGGGAGGCAGTGGTAGCAGACTAGAACATTAGTGGGGAGGGGGAGGGGGAGAAGACATTGAACCCATAAAGGAAGCAGGGAAGAAGGACAATTTTGAAAGGTATTACAGACAAGAAAGGCAGGAGAGAAAAGAAGAGGGTCAATTGAGACAGAAGAGAGGAAGGAAAGCCTGGAAGATCAAAGAGGAAGGAGGAACAGGAATAATTCTTATTAACCTTTTTGGTTTTAAAGTAAATTATTATATGGATGATATTCAACTTTTACATACTTTAAATCATAATTGGTCTGAGATAATCCTGGCTATTAAAATGTGTTTACAATATATATCTTGTATGATGGCTAAGAAATGACTTAAACTCAATCCTGACAAGAAAGATGTTCTCTGGGAGAGCAAAATAAACAAGGAATCAGTACATTTTCAATTAGTTTTTGTCAGAGTTTCCCTTTTTTTAAAAAGTGGAAGTGAAGAGCTTGTCTGGTTTTTTTGGATGACTCATTCAATATGGTGAAGAATTTGTCTTCAGGACTTCTGGGTATGATGTCATCAAGGTCGGAAGCCTGATCTGCTAGCTCCAGCCCCCCCCCCCCCCCTCCTTCAATCATGCAACATCACCGGCCCGACCGACCCCCTGAATTCCCAGACGGAGCCCATGACATCGCCAGCTTTTTGGGCAAATTTGACCAGTGGAAAGCACAATATGTGCCATAGATCCTCACGTGGCCTTCCTGGGACCTGCAGCAACATGGCCAAGATGGCCGCCGAGGCCAGCAGCATTAAGCAGCTCACGGCAATTTCAGCAGAGGCTTTCCTTCAGATTTCTGCCAGCGTTTCTGCAGTGCTTGATGAGAGGCTCTTGAAAATACAGGCATCTATGGAGGACATTAAATCTGCTGTGGAGGGTCAAGTCCGGAGGAGTGAGATGGCAGAACAATGTATTTCTGATCAGGAAGATAGGATGAGCTCCACAGAAAGCCAAGTGCAAACTTAAACACCCAGAAAGCCAATTTTCTATCCAGGCTGGAAGACCAGGAGAACAGAAACAGGAGAAATAATATTAAAATCATAGGCCTCCCAGAGTCCTTACCTGACCGTGATCTCTATTCCTTTGTGGAGACCTGGCTCCCTGATAAACTAGGCCTGGTGCTGGCTCCTGACTGCTTTTGCTATGAATGAGTCCACAGGGTGGGCCTCCCGAGGGAGGCAAATAGCAGACCTAGACCAGTAATGGCTCGAATTTTGAATTGGTCCCACAAAGTGCAACTGTTAAAAGCTTTCCGGCAACACCCTGGAGTGGAATATCAGGGACATAAGATCTTTAATGATTTATCCGCAGCTGTAGCAGTGCAGTGAAAAGCAATGTCTCCTGCCTGTTCGGAGTTGCACAAAAGAGGGATCTCTTTTGCCTTACTATTTCCTGCAAAGCTGAGGTTGCAGCATGATAACAAAATCTTCTTTTTTAACCAGAAGGAAGAAGAAACCTCTTTTCTGGCATCATTGGATCTTGCTGCTGTTTCATAAACCCTGACCACCCTAATATGGGACTTGCCTGCTCTCATTAAGGGGGTGCAAACAGTAGTGTTATGCTGTATACTGCACTATGTGTGAATCATTGAAGTGGTTATCAAGTGCTGAAGGTCGCAGTACCTACTCTTTTAGACAGTGTTGAAGTTAACCTGTTTTTGTGCTTTCTCAAGTTATAGCCTATTGATAGTTCATATTCAATATGTTTTACTTTTCGGTCAGATCCTGCTGTTTGGATGGTTCAGTTTAAGGCAGGGGCTGAGGAAGGGGGGGGGGGGCTAGAGGAAGGGCCTATGAGTCCACATTGTGCCTCTTGGAGTGTAGAATGTGGTTCTGGGGAGCATGTTAGGATGGATATACGAAGTGTGTGTGTGGTGTGTCTGTATGTCTGAAGATTGCCTGGCAGCTAGGGGGAGGGGTCGGGGGAGGGCAAGGGAGTAACCAAGGGAGACCAACTGAAGAAGGAGGGATGGCCATAGGAGCCAATAAAAAAGTAATGTCTTTTTGTGCAGGCCGAGGCTCAGGCTGGGGAGCATCGGATCTACTGTATATTAGGAATGTGCATTCATTTGTGATGATATTGGAAATATAGATGATATTTCCTATTTCATCGCGGTTCGGGGGTCCTCGAAAATGAAAGTAAAACCCCATGAAATTTTGTGTCGTTTTCTTATCATTTTTTTTTTTGGGGGGGGGAGAAAGGGCACATAAAAAAAAACCCAAACCCACCCGAACCCTTCAGATTTAATTAATTACAATCTCCTACCCTCCCGACACCCCCAAAACTTGCCTAAAGTCCCTGGTGGTCCAGCGGCTGGCCCGGGAGCAATCTCCTCCTCCCAGGCCATCGGCTGCCACTAATTAAAATGGTGCCGATGGCTCTTTGCCCTTACCATGTGACAGGGACTATCGGTGCCACTGGCCAGCCCCTGTCACATGATAGGAGCAATGGATAGCCCATGCCATTTTAAGCGGGAGATCGCTCCCGGAACCCCGCTGGACCACCAGGGACTTTAGGCAAGTTTGGGGGGGGGGGGGTCGGGAGGGGGGATTGTAATTAATTAAATCTGAAGGGTTGGGGTGGGATTTTTTGTTTTGTTTTGTTTTTTTCACAAAATAGCAAGATAAAAGTTTTCCGATCCAGGGAGTGGACCGAAATGGCCCTCCCCAGACCCAGAAAATGGAAGGGGGATGAAACAAATTTGTATGCACACCCCTACTGTATATTACAGGATTACTGTATAATTTGATTGGGGGCTGGGACCCAACTTAAACAGCTGAAATGGCCACATTAAAGGTATCTTCGTTAAACATGGATGGTAGGGGTGTGCATTTGTTTTTGACGTATTAGCAATCCGCAAAATATATGTCCGTATTCGTTGTATTCGTGGGGGTCACAAAATGTATGGCAAACCCCCACGAATACAACATATCTAACAAATAAACCCCCACCCTCCTGACCCCCCCAAGACTTACCATAACTCCCTGGTGGTTCTGGTGTGATCTCCTGCACTCGGGCTGTCAGCTGCCGGTATTCAAAATAGCGCCGATAGCCTTTGCCCTCAGTATGTCACAGGGGCTACCGGTGCCATTGGTCGGCCCCTGTCACATGGTAGGAGCAATGGACTTGTGCTCCTACCATGTGACAGGGTCCAACCAATGGCACCGGTAGCCCTGTGACATACTGAGGGCAAAGGCTATCGGCGCTATTTTGAATACCGGAAGCTGACAGCCCGAGTGCAGGAGATCACGCCAGGACCACCAGGGAGTTTTGGTAAGTATTGGGGGGTCAGGAGGGTGGGGGTTGTAGTTAATTAAATTTAAAGGGTTGGGATGGGGTTTTTTTTGGGAAACGAATATATATGTAACTAATGAATGGATCGGGTTCCCCCGAGAACGGATGCAATAGATTTGGCTCCCCATGAATACGAATACCGAATGGGACGAATCCATCCCTGCTGCACATCCCTAAAGGATGGTATACACTCGCCCATTAAAAGAAAGAAATTGCTCTTCCTGTTTCATCGGCTGCGGTCTCATGAGGTATTTTTACAGGAGACCCACTTAACAGATAATGAACATGCTAAATTAAAAAGGGAATGGGTGGGCAGCTGTTATTACTTTTCCTATTCTTCCCGAAAGAGGGGTGTAGTGATTTTGTTCCATAAACAACTGGCATTTCAGCTGGATAAGGTGTGGAAAGATACGGAGGGGAATTATCTTGTTGTTACTGGCTTGCTCCAGCAGCAGAGAGTAGCTTTTCGCAATGTTTATGCCCCGAACTCCTACTCATATGAATTTTTCACCCACATTATAGCCATTCTGGCTAAATTGTCTGACCATGCCCTGGTGGTGGGTGAGGATTTTAATATGGTTATGGATAAACATTTGGACTGTAAGCCCCCTTGTTTACAAGGAAATAGAGATCACCTTATGGGAGTGCATTTTGTCAGTGCAGAGCTGGGTTTGCTAGATATATGGTGGACCCTGCATCCCGGTGAACAAGACTTCACATTTTTCTCTTACTCAAGACTTGATTATATTTTACTTTTTGAATCCTTGTGCCGCTTGGATCATAGAATGTGTTTTTGGGGAGTATGTTAGAATGGATATACGAAGTGTGTGTGTGTGTGTGTGTGTGTGTGTGTGTGCATGTTTGAAGATTGGCAGCTGGAGGGAGAGGTTGGGGGAGGGCAAGGGAGTAACCAAGGGTACCATAGGTACTATATCACTATCAGATCATGCACGTATATCAGTCAGCCTGGAGATAGGAAGACCTCAGAGGCCAGCTTTCTGCTGGCATATGCCCCCAGGCCTTATTTTGGACAAATCCTTTCAGACCTTTTTGCAGATGAGTTGGGAAGACTATGCCTGACTCAATGCCATTCCCAATGTGACTTCAGATATTTTCTGGGCTGCAGGGAAGGTGATGATGCATGGTCAAATCATTGCTTATGTAGCTAAAAGAAATAGAAAACACAATGAGGAAATTTTGCGCTTAACAGCTGACCTAAAAGCAGCCCAGTTAAGAAATATATCTAATATGTTTGTTCCAAATAAACAAGAGGTAGAAAATATACGAGTGGCCCTCAATACCCTATTATTTCAATTGGCCTCTAAATCTCTGTGGTACTATAAGTACCAGCTTTATAAACATGGCAACAGGCCTAGTAAATTTTTGGCCACTCTGATTTGAGCTAGGGGCCCAAAATCAATTATTGCTGGAGTCCAAGTTAAAGATGGTGGCTGTAAAACTGCCATAGAAGATATTACCTCTAATTTTTTGGACTATTACAAATCTGTATACAGTGCAAAATCCAGGAATGCTGAAGTCTCTGAGGTTTTGTTTTTTTTAGACTTCCCCTGGCCAAAGATAACTCGGGAGAGACTGGAGCTGCTAAATACCCCCATTAGAGATAGTGAAATCTATGCTGTTATACAAAAGTTGAAGATTGGCAAAGCGGCCGGACAAGACGGTTTAAGCAATGACTTTTATAAGATATTAAAGTTTCCCCTGCTACCGACTTTAACCTGTTATTACAATAATCTTCTTACTCACAAACATATACCAGAGGCAAACAATCGATCTACAATTGTCCTAATCCCGAAACTGGGAAAGGATCCCTATGATGTGGGTTCTTATCCGCTGATCTCGCTTATTAATGTTGATATTAAAATTTTAGTGTCTGTCTTGGCCACCCATCTCAATGCTATCCTTCCCGAGCTAATACACTCTGACCAGACGGGCTTTGTTAATGGACGGCAGGGGGTACAGAACATAAGGCGACTGATAGCGGCCCTTAGCTATCATCCCCAGGCTGAGGTGCTGATCTTAAGTCTAGATGGAGAAAAAGCATTTGATTCCCTGTCTTGGGATTATTTGTTTTGGGCTCTCCAGTGCTATGGGTTTGAAGGAGAAATTATGCATTGGTTACAGGTGCTTTATGCCAACCCTAGTGCTCGACTGCTAATCAATGTGCTTTGTCCTCGCCCTTTTCCCTGCACTGTGGGGTGCGTCAGGGATGCCCTCTCTCTCCCCTATTATTTGAATTAGTGATTGAGCCTTTTGCTGCCATACTTCGCAATGACAACAAGTTTTGGGGCCTGAGCATTGGTAATCATGTGTTGAAAGTGGCAATGTTTGATAATGATATTCTTTTGTTTGTGGGTCACCCCCGGGTGAGCATTCCCGTCATAGTTTTGATTTTCTCACAATTTCAACAGATAGCGGGCTTACAGATCAATTTCTCTAAGTCCGAGGCGTTACCCTTAAACCTGCAACTGCAGGCAACTTGGCCCGGAGCTTTTCTCTTTCTACGGGCTTCTGGGAAACTAAAATATTTGGGGGTATGGATTCCTAGAGATCTCACCGCCCTTTATGATATGAATATATGGGAAACAATCATGAATATCGGAGCCCAGCTGCTGACCTGGCACCATCTACCCCTGACATTCTTTGGGCGATGTGCCCTATTAAAAATGGTGATTGTTCCTAAGCTTTTATATAAGCTGCATATGCTCCCTATTTGGCTATCTACTGCCGATTTATGGCGGCTACAGTCCATTTTCCATAGTTTTATATGGACTGATAAGAGAGCACGTATTAAGTACCAGATCATGATGTACTCTAAGGAAGGGGGAGGACTTGGCCTCCCAGTCTTCCAGAGATATAATGTTGCCTGCCAGATGCGTTTTGTGGGAGAATGGCTTTTAGATTCTTACTCTTATTGTCAGTAGGGCTTGCTTACTAATATGTCTGCTCCTTGGTCTCCTCAAGCCAGTCCGTAGACGATTCGGACTGTGGACAGCCCAAAAGTGTTCCTTCGACCTTGCTGGCAGGCTTGGTGGTGGTGCGGTGACAATGCAACATGGTGGGCTCCTACTCCTTATTGCTGCCACTAGTGGGAAATAAAGACTTTTTGCCTAGACTCAACAGTAGTGCCATATTCCAAGGTTGGCCCATAATGGTCTGCCATTTTTTTTTTCCATCTCTATGAAGAAGACAGCCCAGTGGTCAGAGAATTCGCCTCCATGGCTCACACAAACCACATATCGTCGAAACATTTGTTTTGCGTATCTGCAGATGCGACATTACCTCCAGTCCTTTCACTGGGCACGAGAGCGATTCCAGCGAGAGTCTTCCTTTGCTAAAAACCTATTTGACACCGCATACTCTCGCAACTCTATTAAGGGATGGTGCACCTTGAGCAGGCAATATACTACAACTGAGTTCTTAGACACGCTTGCTGCTTACTGGTTGGCGTTATGGACGGAGCCAGTCACTAAGCCCTATATACAATTCTGTTTTAAGACTTTGCACTGTCACATCCCAGATTTGGGACTGCGCGAATTGCAGTTCAGAATCCTTCATCATACTATCTGTGATGATGTGCATGAATTCGAAATGGGCTATCTGCCCTCACTGCTATGTATTAAATGTATGCAAGAGCCAGACACCATGTTTCATCGGCTTTTCTCCTGCTCCAGCCTTGAGTCCTTTTGGTCTATCATCTTGGAGTTCATCGAGAAATGTATTAACAGGCAACTCCCAAAATCAGGTAGACTTCTTATAGCGGGGCTGAAAGGGTCCTTACCTACCTGCTTTGTTTCCCATGATCATTTTGAAAGACTTGCTATTCTTTTAGCATGCAGAGAGATTCTGTCGGGATGGAGTGACCTTCTTGCGGTACCTCAAGTGATTGCCTGGTATCGTCGGGTGGCAGCTCGTATGCAGCTGGAGTAGATGGACAGTGTCAAGAGTTGCACGAAACCTGCTAAGAGATACTGTGAGAGTTGGTACCATTGCTACCATCTTTTACCTGCATATATACAAACCGGCCTGGTGGTGGCCAGATACCTAGTGAACTGGCTGTAGTGATAGTGGGCCAGCTCTCTGGGCTTATGCCCCAAATTCCCATTTTCCTGAGTTGGAGGAGGGAAGCATTTGGGGTTTGCAGTGAGGGCTGTGGTTCTCTTTGTATTTCCATGTATTATCTGTTCATATGATGTGTACAGAGTGGTTGTTCTCCTGGGGACGGGGAATTGGGGGGGGGGGGGTTAGGCAGTAGATAGGATATGTGGATTGAAGTTAGATGGATGATGAATCACCACTACTCATTACTCCTCCTTGATTGGGACATTGTCTTTTTTAAAAGTATTGGGGCAAAGTTAACTATTTGGGAATATTATTTAGTGTGTTTGTGTGTTTGTGCCTTTAATAGTCAGAAAGGCAGTGAATAAACAAGTTGGACTGTTTGAATTTTTAAATAGTCAATAAAGTAGCTAGTAAGCAGTAGGTTGTGTGTTATTTTTAAAAAGACTGCAGAACTGAGTGTTTGTATTTAATACAGAGTGGGGTAGATCTTTAAAAAATACGCGATTGCATACTTTTGTTCGCACACCAGGCGCGAACAAAAGTACGCTGGATTTTATAAGATACGTGCGTACCTGCACACGTAAATCCAGAAGGATTTACGCGCACAGGGCTTTTAAAATCCGCCCCAGTGTTTGTATTGAAAAACCCCCTCACAAAAAAACCCCCCCCAAAAAGTAGCCAGAAGCTAGAAATAAGCTAGGAGCAGTGTACCTAAGTAAAAAAGTTGAATAGTTCACACTACCTCAACACCTTGGAAAGGTGTTGAGGTAGTGTGATTGGGTTTGAATAGGGACCAACATTTGTTAATCAAGAGAGCAGTGAGTCACTCTGGCTGACTAAGTGTTAAGGTTGTGTGTTTGATGTGAATAGGTATCATTCTTTGTTAATCAGCACAGCAGTGAGTCACTCAGGAAAACTAACTGAAGTGTACATCTCCTAAGGGATTGTTTTGCACTAATTTACCTTAGAAGCACATTATATATTACAAGGGAAGTGTTAAGGTTGTGTGTTTTATTTGATTACGTAACATTCTTTGTTAATCAGAACAGCAGTGAGTCAGTCAGAAAAACTAACTGAAGTGTAAATCTCTATAGGAACTGTTTTGTACTAATTTACCTTAGAAGCACATTATAAATTAGAAGGGAAGAGCTCAGTAACATACATTCCAGTGGGAACACTGAGAGGAGAGGATCACCTTGCTGGTGGCTGAAAGGAATCAGTAAGTTTTTGCTTGGGACACTGTCATTTTTAAAAGATTTGGGGCAAAGTTAACTATTTGGGAATATTATTTAGTGTGTTTGTGTGTTTGTGCCTTTAATAGTCAGAAAGGCAGTGAATAAACAAGTTAGACTGTATTTTTAAATAGTCAGTCACTAAGGTAGCTAGTAAGCAGTAGGTAGTGTGTTTATTTTTAAAAGTCTGCAGAACTGAGTGTTTGTATTGAAAATAAAATCCTCACAACCCGCCCCCCCCCCCCCCCCCACAAAAAGTAGCCAGAAGCTAGAAATAAGCTAGGAGCAGTGTATACCTAAGTAAAAAAGTTGAATAGTTCAGCTCAGTTACTCACTTTGGAAAGGTGTTGAGGTAGTGTGATTGCGTTTGAATAGGGACCAACATTTGTTAATCAAGAGAGCAGTGAGTCACTCTGGCTGGCTAACTGAAGTTAGACTGTTTGTATGGAACAAAGTCAGCATGGCTTTACCCAAGGAAAGTCTTGCCTCACAAATCTGCTTCACTTTTTTGAAGGAGTTAATAAACATGTGGATAAAGGTGAACCGGTAGATGTGGTATACTTGGATTTTCAGAAGGCGTTTGATAAAGTTCCTCATGAGAGGCTTCTAGGAAAAGTAAAAAGCCATGGGATAGGTGGCGATGTCCTTTCGTGGATTGCAAACTGGCTAAAAGACAGGAAACAGAGAAGGATTAAATGGACAATTTTCTCAGTGGAAGGGAGTGGGCAGTGGAGTGTCTCAGGGATCTGTATTAGGACCCTAACTTTTCAATATATTTATAAATAATCTGGAAAGAAATATGACGAGTGAGATAATCAAATTTGCAGATGACACAAAATTGTTCAGAGTAGTTAAATCACAAGCAGATTGTGATAAATTGCAGGAAGACCTTGTGAGACTGGAAAATTGGGCATCCAAATGGCAGATGAAATTTAATGGATAAGTGCAAGGTGATGCATATAGGGAAAAATATCCTGTGCTATAATTACACAATGTTGGGTTCCATATTAGGTGCTACAACCGAAGAAAGAGATCTAGGCGTCATAGTGGATAACACATTGAAATCGTCGGTTCAGTGTGCTGCGGCAGTCAAAAAAGCAAACAGAATGTTGGGAATTATGAGAAAGGGAATGTAAAACGGAAAATGTCATAATGCCTCTGTATCGGTCCATGGTGAGACCGCACCTTGAATACTGTGTTCAATTCTGGTCGCCACATCTCAAAAAAGATATAATTGCGATGGAGAAAGTACAGAGAAGGGCTACCAAAATGATAAGGGGAATGGAACAGCTCCCCTATGAGGAAAGACTAAAGAGGCTAGGACTTTTCAGCTTGGAGAAGAGACGGCTGAGGGGGGATATAATAGAGATGTTTAAAGTTATGAGAGGTCTAGAATGGGTAGATGTGAATCGGTTATTTAATCTTTCGGATAATAGAAAGACTAGGGGGCATTCCATGAAGTTAGCATGGGGCACATTTAAAACTAATCAGAGAAAGTTCTTTTTTACTCAGCACACAATTAAACTCTGGAATTTGTTGCCAGAGGATGTGGTTAGTGCAGTTAGTATAGCTGTGCTTAAAAAAGGATTGGATAAGTTCTTGGAGGAGAAGTGCATTACCTGCTATTAAGTTCACTTATAGAATAGCCACTGCCATTAACAATGGTAACATGGAATAGACTTAGCTTTTGGGTACTTGCCAGGTTCTTATGGCCTGGATTGGCCACTGTTGGAAACAGGATGCTGGGCTTGATGGACCCTTAGTCTGACCCAGTATGGCATTTTCTTATGTTCTTATGTTCTTATGTTCCTCTGCCTTACCACCATGCCTCACAACCATGCCTCACCACACCTCCTCTGCCTCACCACCACACCTCACCAAAACACAAAGACAGACAGATAAACAGGATAAACTATTAAAAACATTCACACACAGATCAAGATAATAGACAAAGTGAAAGGGAAACAGATGAGAAGCAAGCCACGTGACACCTCACTCAGAACTCGCTAAATATCTCCAACCAGCTACCAATTCACCTACTCTCCTCACCTCTCTCCAAACACTTGAGACATCCTCAAAGAGGCAGCTGCAGGAAGCTGGCATATATAAACTGGAAAAATAACTGCCATGCGTAAATCAACGTGCGATGCGTAAAATGACGCACGATGTGAAGACGCAAAGTGCAACACGATTACATAACACGCTTCACGAAAATTGCCTATGTGATGCAGTTGACATGAAATTATCCTAACCATGACCATTTTTTTTTTTATCACAGGTGCTATTTCTGCTATATTTATAGCAATTTGATGAATCTAGGCCTAAGTTAGCCATTTAACTTTAGACCTGCTTCAAAGCAGGTCTAACGTTATCTGGCCTTGTGTGGCCAGATAACTAGCAACTTACATGGATATATTCAGAGATATCCGAGTAAGTAGCACACCTTTAAAATAAAAAAAAGTACCAAGTCGCAGAACTTTTGGCACAATGTCCACCCCCACCACTTGTCTCTACCCCCCTTTTCCCCACTGACCAAAAAAACATGTCCCAATCTTCAAAACACAATGTTAAGATAAAAAAGATAAGCGCTGCCGTCCTTGTCCTCCAGAAATCCCTGCTAAAATATCTTTATCCCTTCTGCCCTTCCCCAAACATCCTCCCACATCCCCCATTCCCCCCAGGCAGGTATCCTTCCACCAACCCAGTTACCTTGAAATTGTACCTCTTGTCCATTTGGGCTTGCTGTGCTATTCAATCCTGGTAATTTCTAATGTTACTTAGGTAATAACGCCGGAAGCATACTTCTACACTACACAGTACGCTTCCGGTGTGATTACCTAAGTAACTAGTAGCATATTTCTATGTATCTTACCCTCTCATTCTGAATTATAAGGCTGTAACCATACAACTGCCTAGGTAGGTAAAACAAAGTTTACTTTTAGCTGTCAGTAGTCAACATAACCCCCTTCTAGCTTATGAAATGGCCAGTTTCTGTATGCTTGTGCAGCTTCCACTGGGCCAATAATGTGACCTAAGCATTGAACTTGCTCCAAATTTGATTCTCTTCAGAGGGCAACAAACTGATGATAAACAAGCTACCATGGCTCTTATATATGTAGTGATGGTAATGGCTTGATTTGTTTTCTAAGTGAAAAAGCAAATAATGCTACCAATTATTTTGCACTGTAAAATCACTGGCCATTTTTGGACTTAGCAGGTATTCCTACACCTTTCTGTTCTCATCATGCTCTGTTTTTCCAGTGCATTCTACAATGATCAGCAAACTTGTCCTTTTTTTTAAATAAAACTCCTCCATATATTATATATGATTAATGGTGTCTGCTAGAAATAGACAGGAGAGTAACAGCATCTCAGGATTCTGTTGATGTTTTTAAATCACTTGAGATTTACTCTTCTACACTATTGACATCTGCAAAATCCCTTGATAATGCAACAAACCTGTTATGTTTTCTATCTCTTATCTTCTTTCTGTGTGATTCAAAGTAAGTAAAAATGTTATTCATCAACGGTTTTCATTAAGGGTGGACTTGCTATGGTAAATTACAGTGCAACTGATTAATATACATGCCAATTATTATCAGGTTTAATTCTTATAAAATAGATGCATTTGGGGGACTTTACTATTTTTATCATAAGAACATAATATTTGCTATATTGGGTTAGACCAAAAGTCCATCAAATCCATATCAGAGGTATTGGACTTGAGAAGGTCCCAAAAGGTCATAAGATTCCATTCTGCTTATTTAAGGGGATAAATGGTGGATTTCCCCAACTCCAATTTAATATTGGTTTATGGATTTTTCTTCCAGGAACTTCTCCAAACCTTTTTTAAACCCAGCTACACTAACAGCTTTTACCACACCCTCTTGCAACATATTCCAATGTTTAATTATGCATTGAGTAAAAAATATGTTCTCCTATTTATCTTAAATGTATTACCTAGTAACTTCATTGTTGTCCCCTAGTCTTTATTCTTTTAGGAAGAGTAAATAACCACTTTGTGTTTATCCATTCCACACAACTCTTTATTTTTTTATCTCTATCATATCTCCTCTCAGCTGTCTCTTCTCCAAACTGAAGAGCCCTAACATTTTTAGCCTTTCCAAATAGGGGATCATTCCATCCCCTTTATAATTTTGGTCAGCCCTCTCTGTAAATTTTCTAATTCTGCTATATATGTTTTGAGATGAGGTGACCAGAATTGCATGCAATACTCAAGGTACAGTCTCACCATGGAGCAATACAGAGGCATTATGATATTCTAGGTTTTATTCTCAATTCCTTTTCTAATAATTCCTATCATTCTATTTGCTTTCTTGGCCACCACTGCACACTGAGTGGAGGACTTCAAACTATTTTCCACAAAGATGCCTAGATCATTTTCCTGACTGATGACTCCAGGACCAGTTCTGTAACAAGACAGGGTGAGGTGACTGCTTCAGGTGGCAAAATTTTGGGTGCACCAAAAATAAAAAAAACCCCTGCAATGGCTGCCTCACTAAGGGGGTCATTTTCTATCCGTATCGCACATGAAAAGGGACATTTTGCACGCGAAAAGTCCCTTTTTGCATGCGATAGCAAGCGGAGGGCGGAGTCATGGTGGGAGGAGAGGAGTCGGGGCGGCGAGGAGGTGAACGCGGTGGTATCTTTGCTGGTGGTGATAAGGTAAGCCACATTATTGCCGCCAGTAGTGCGCCCAATAGCGCCACCTTTCACGGTGGCGCTATTGGGTGCAAAAGCTGGCAGTGATAACACCGTGGTGGTGCGATCTCTTTCACGGTGGCGCTATTGGGTACAAAAGCTGGTAGTGATAACACCGTGGTGGTGCGATCTCTGCCGGCTTTCGCAGGCCCATCCCCCCTTCGCCCCCCCACCCCCATTACAGCCAGGATTCACCATTCTCTGCGAGAATGGAAAATCGAGGCCTAAGGGGGTCATTTTCTAAGCTTGCCGGGGGTGGAATCGGGGCGGAGTTGGGGTGGGGAGGGGAGGAATCGGGCCTACGAGGAGGTGGACGCAGCATTATCTTCTTGGTGGCGATAAGGTAAGGACCGTTATCGTCGCCAGTAGCGCGCCCAATAGCACCACCTTTCATGGTGGCGCTATTGGGTGCAAAAGCCAGCAGCAATCATACCGCGGTGGTGTGATTGCTGCCGGCTTTGGCAGGCCCGCCCCCTTGCCCCGTTACTGCTGGATTCACCATTCCCAGCAAGAATGGAAAATCCAGCTCTAAGACGGTAACTTTTAAACAGGTATGTGGGCGCACATGTGCGTGCGCTCATCAGCCCACGACAAGGGACATAATCATTTTATAACATACACGCATATATGCGCACAGGTTATTAAATAGCCTGACCATATGCATATGTGCATACAATTTTAAGTGGACACATGCCTATGTGTGCAAATGCCGCTTTTACTGCGTAAGTGAGAGAATTTTAGAAGACACACATGTGCCGACACCATTACCAGGTTTTCCAATTCATTCCCAGTTTATTCCCAATTCACTCAGGTAAGGAATAGTACTTCCAAATCCCCCTAGTTTAATAGCCTCCCTTCTCCCCTGTTAGCTCTGACCCTTAACACCTCGACAATCTCTCTAGTTATTTTTATTTTATAGCTTATATGTCATCTATAGCAGAAGTAAAGTTATGCGACAGAGGACCCAGCGTGTGCTTGTGTATGTAAGTTAAAATCCAGGAATACCATACCCCACCCAGACCATGACCACGCCCTGCCTATTTTTTTTCAACTTTTCATTTGTGTGCATAGTGGTATGTACGTGCATATTCTGGTGGCTTATAAAATCTGGTCGCACGTGTGAGCCTAACCCCTGCGTGTATCTCCTGGTTTTAATACAAGCCAGGCTTTTAAAATTCACCTTTATAATTTAATGCCAGCAAGGTTTCCACACCCTGCCAGCATAAAAACCAGTGGGGCTGAACTGACATGCAGGAGTCCGGTGGGGTTCCTACTTCACACCAGCTCTAGAGAAGGCTCCACAATGGCACGAAAAATGACATGCTGGCAGATTTCCCACTCCCTTCCAGCAAAAGGAAGAGCCAGTGAGGCCACCAGCATTTCCCCTCCAGCCAGGAGCAGAAGAAGAGACCCCTATGGCTGCTGCTATTTTCCCTGTAGCCAGTGACAGAAGAGGAGGACCCGTGGTATTGCCAGCATTTACTTTGCAGCTGGCCACCAAAGAAGAAAGACAGTGCCTTCACTTGCTGTTCCCATCTCTAGGTTATTTATAAATATGTTAAAAAGCAGTGGTCCTAGTAGAGATACTTGGGGCATTCCACTATTAATCTTTCTCCATTTAGCCCTGTTTTCTCTTTTCTATCTTTTAAGCAGTTCTTAATCCATAATAGAACATGGCCTCCTATCCCATGACTTTTAATTTTTTCAAGAGACTCTCATGAGGTATTTTGTCAGTTTCTGAAAATCCAAATACATTATGGGGCAGATTTTTAAAAAGTACGCGCACGCGTACTTTTGTTCGCGCACCCGGAGCTAACAAGAGTACGCCGGATTTTAATAGATACGTGCATAGCCGCGCGTATCTTTTAAAATCTGGGGTTGGCGTGCACAAGGCTGTGCAAAATCGGTAGCCTGCGAGTGCTGAGCCTCGCAGCCTGCCTCTGTTTCCTCCGAGGCCGCGCCGAAATCGGAGCAGCCTCGGAGGGAACTTTCTTTCCGGTGCCCCCACCTTCCCTTTCCTTCCCCTAACTAACCCACCCCCCGGCCCTAACTAATTCACCCTTACCTTTATTTCAAAAGTTACGCCTGCCCGAGGCAGGTGTAACTTGCGCGCGCAGGCCGGCTGCTGGCGCACCATGTTCCGGTCCAGGGACTGGTCCAGAGGTCGCAGCCTCGCCCCTGGAATGCCCCCGATGACGTGCAGGCTGCAACACGCCCCCGTCACGCCCCCCCTAGGAAAGCCCCAGGACTTATGCGCGTCCTGGGGCTTGCGCATGCCGCCAAGTCTATACAACATATGCTCGGCAAGCGCAGGGGGTGGAAGGGGCAGCTTTTCGGGGGTTATGCGCGTATCTGGCTCACCTTTATCCACATACATATTCACACCTTCAAAATAATATAGCAGGTTGGTGTGGCCAGGTTAGCAGAAGTGCAACCCCCAAAAACAGCAGCATGTTCCTACTTGATTTCTGCTTCTGAGGCACTGAATGCAGTATTTGTTTGCAACAACTGATTCTAAGGAAGAATCTTGTCTGGAATTCTCTGAATAAGAAGATATTGAAGAACTATTATCCAAAGAGAATTTTGGACATTTAGTCAGTAGCATCTTAGTGTTCAGCTCAGTGATAGAGATGTGAGATGATACTAATGATGTTGTGCTCAATTCCCAGGAAAAGCAGGCAGCACATGTAGAGAGTGTGAGCAATGCTCCTGACATTTTTCCTCAGGGTGCAACATATACCTCAATTCTAGTACTTCAGCCTCCAAGGATATAGAGGAAGGACCAACATTTTGCTCAAAGTATTCACTGCCGTCAAGAGAAGTAAATGGGGCATCTGACAAACACTGCTATGCAGGATCATCTGTAGAAGCAGCACCCACTAGCATCTTTAAGGTAAATTTTAAAAGCCTAGCATACACCAAAACCAGGAGAAATGCACACAAGTCAGGCCAACGCATGCCGAGCAGATTTTAAAGCTACTTGTGTACGCACTTATCTGGTCTGGGTGGGGCACGGGCATTCCTGAATTTCAACTTGAAATTAGCACGTAAATGCTGCTGCACAACTTTTCATTTGCTATGGAGAATGTGAAAATTGTAAAACAAAAAACGTGCATTGGGTAAAGCCATGCTGACCTTTTTCCATTAAACCATGTCTTCTTATATGTTCTGTGATTTTGATCTTTAGAACACTTCCCACTATTTTTCCTGGCACTGAAGTCAAGCTAACTGATCTGTATTTTCCCAGATCACCCCTGGAATGCTTTTTAAATATTGGGGTTACATTAGCCATCCTACAGTCGTCAGGTACAATGGATGATTTTAATGATAGTTTACAAATTTTAACTAATAGATCTGCAATTTTATTTTTTAGTTCCCTCAGAGCTATGGGGTATATACCATCCAATTCAGTGGATTTACTTCTCTTCAGTTTGTCAATCAGGCCTACCACATCTTCTAGGTTCATTCTGATTTGCTTCAGTTCATCTGAATCATTACCCATGAAAACCTTCTCCAGAATGGGTAACTTCCCAACATCCTGTTCAGTAAACACTAAAGCAAGGAAATTGTTTAATCTTTCCATGATGGCCTTATCTTCCTTAAGTGCTCCTTTAACCCCCTCGATCATCTAACAGTCCAACTGACTCCCTCATAGGCTTTATGCTTTGGATATATTTAAAAACGTTTTTACTGTGAGTTTTTGCCTTTACAGCCAACTTCTTTTCAAATTCTCTCTTAGCCTGTCTTATCAATGTTTTACAGTGGGAGTGTAGCACAGGAAAAAGTGGCTACCTCAGAAAGTACTGCAAGCAGGAACAGAAATATATTAGTTATCATCTCCTCCCCCACCTCAATAGGCCAAAGCCTGTAAAGAACCTTGTCTGCTGGGACAGACCACAGCTAAAACAACTGGCATGAGAGACCATTTGTCCAATCTATCAAGGGATAAACCTGCACAAATTTCTGTGACACACTATTGGATTGTGTTGTCCCCAAAAACCCTCAGTCAGAAAGAAGAAATGCAGACACAAGAGAAAATATATACAGGAGGGACCTTTATGTGTTCTGAATATGGTAAACATTTCAGTAGAAAGAGATAACTAATGCAACAACAACAACAACAAAACAACAAAGGGAAGAGACTGTCTTCAGCTACATAATATGGGAAAACCTTTCTTAATAATGCAAATCTCACAAATTGCCAGGAAAGTCACACTGATGAAAAATGATTTACATGTTCTCATTGTTACAAAAGTTTCAATTGGAAAGAAAATTTCACAAGAAACCCAAATTTCCACCCAGCAGCAAGATCATTTTCAAGTAGGGAATGTAATAAAAGCTTATATCATAAAAGTGATACTAATGACAGATTTTACTAAATCTGACAAGTAGCAAATGTTTCAACAAAAAGACACAATTATAACATATATATAATCTTCATAACCCCAAAACAGGGTGACACATGTAAAAAAAACATGTAAAGAACGTTTTATGATGAAAAATTTTTTTGGAAAAAGAGAGGAACATTTCATATATAGATATCATAAATCCCCAAAAGGGTAATATGATTATGATTATAATTATAAACGAACTTCCCCTGTCCAGTATTTTTTTTCTTGAAAAACTTGTGATCTACAAACACCAAGTGTGAACCTCTCTCATTTTTTTTTTAAATTATTCATTGTTGACAACTGTGAAAATTCACTCCATCAATCCTAGAAGCAATGAATATGGCTGTTCCAGTAAATTGTAATAATACCGTGAGGTCTTTATAAATGCTTTAACTCGCTTATATAGGACCTCTCAGGCATTAGAGAACATGAAATAGGCTTAAATTATAAGCTCATTCAATATCCCGACTTATCTGATGTTATCAATGGATGACCGACGCAGCTACGTTTCAAGTCCATCCAGGGACCTTTCATCAGGGAATTCCTTCAATCCTCGGTCGGTGAGTGTTGAGATGTAGCCTGGTAGATATTGTATGAGGTCTTAAACGTGAGTCCAATTGACTCTATCCGGATCTGACAACGCTGAGAATTACCGGATGCACTTTATTTAAACTTGGTGGTAGAATAGCCGCGTAGCCAATCTGTGCAGTGCTATGATGTCACAACGTACAAATGCAGCAACCAATCATGGAAACACATTGACTTTCAATGCTCGCACGAATCTGTAAACAACAAATGAATTACAGTAATGAATTCCAATCTAACGATTCATTCAAACCTTGTGGCGCTTGTGATTATAGTGTGAAAATCCAATATGCTTCCCGCTTGTTCAATAGTTTAATCCGATCTCCTCCGCGAGAGGATGCCAACACCTGATCAAGAATAGTCCATTTTAAATCTGTAAAAGTGTGGTCCTGTTGAACACAATGGGAAATGATCGGAGCTGTCAAAGTCTCTGTATTTAATTTAGATTTGTGCTCGTTTAAACGTATCCTGATTTTCCTGGTCGTTCTTCCAATATATATCTTAGGACAGGTACACATGATGGCGTATACAACGTGATCTGAATCACATGTAGTGTGTGATTTCCGAAAAACTTTGTAACCAGTACTGGGTTCAACCCAAGCTTCCCCATCAATGCTGTTTTGACAATGGCGGCAGTGACCACAATGACTGTGACTACCACTTGGCTTGTGAATAGAATGTTCTGTAGTTGCATGAATCAATTTATCTCGAATGTTAGGTCCCCGTGAGGTAACAATTAAAGGGGGTTCTTTGAAAACCTCATGCAATGCTAATACTGGCCAATGTTGACGGATCGAAGATGCGATAACAGAAGTAGCAACGGATTGCTTCAAAACACAGACTAATGCAGGATCTTGTTTAGATGGTTTGTAACTGAGCAAAGATGACCTATTAGAGTATTTCACCCGTTTATACGCCCATTTGATAGCTAATTTAGGATACCCACATTCTAAAAACCTTTCACTCAGGATCTGTTTAAATAAAGTGCATCCGGTAATTCTCAGCGTTGTCAGACCCGGATAGAGTCAATTAGACTCATGTTTAAGACCTCATACAATATCTACCAGGCTACATCTCAACACTCACCGACCGAGGATTGAAGGAGAAGGAATTCCCTGATGAAAGGTCCCTGGATGGACTTGAAACGTAGCTGCATCGGTCATCCATTGATAACATCAGATAAGTCGGGATGTTGAATGAGCTTATAATTTAAGCCTATTTCATGTTCTCTAATGCCTGAGAGGTCCTACATAAGCGAGTTAAAGCATTTATAAAGACCTCACGGTATTATTACAATTTACCGGGACAGCCATATTCATTGCTTCTAGGATTGATGGAGTGAATTTTCATAGTTGTCAACAATGAATAATTTAAAAAAAAGACGAGAGAGGTTCACACTTGGTGTTTGCAGATCACAAGTTTTTCAAGAAAAAAAATAATGGATGGGGGAGGTTCGTTTATGATTATAATCATAATCATATTACCCTTTGGGGGATTTATGTTATCTATATATGAAACGTTCCTCTCTTTTCCCAAAAAATTTTTTTCATCATAAAACGTTCTTTACATGTTTTTTTACATGTGTCACCCTGTTTTGGGGTTATGAAGATTATATATATGTTATAATTTTGTATTGAGGGTTCGATTTGTGGTTTAGTCAAGTTCGTTGGGAATCCCTCATAAATCATTTGGTGCTCATTGTCAGTTTTGGTATCTCAACAAAAAGACAGACATCTCTCATGATATTTTGCCTTTCTACTATAAACCTTCATAGGAATGTTTCTGCCATGCTTCCTTGCTGCTATACCTTAGACTCTACACCAGTCCTCGAGAGTCACAAAAAGGCCAGATTTTCAGTACTTCTAAAATGAATATGCATGAGATAGATTTGCATGCACTGCCTCTATTGCATGCAAATCTATTTCATTCAAATTCATTGTGGATATCCTGAAAACCTGGCCTGTTTATGGATCTCGAGGAACAGAGTTGGCCATCCCTGCTCTACACCTTGAGGTATTCTGTAGGGAGCTGTATTGCACTTCTCATGGTGCCTTGGGGTATTGATACCACTCTTCTGCTTTGTCCTTTTATTGATTCCTTGGGGTTTTTCCTATCCCCTTTTCTGCTTTGTTCCCCCTTCTTGGAGCCTTAGGATATTGATGCCACTCTTGGTGCAATTTTGCCTCTCATGCTGCCTTTGAGGGTTCATACCACTATTGTTAGTGCCCTCTTTTGAAGTCTTGGTATGTTCTTCCCATCTTGCTGCTACTTTGCTCCTCTGTCATTGCCTTGGAGAACACCTACCACCGCTGGGACCCCTTTGCCCTTTATGATGCCTTAGGCTAGTCATGCCACTTTTGGTGCCATGTTGACATAGTCTGATGCGTTGGCACTTCTTCACCCTTCAGATGATTTGGGGGTTCATTGCATATGATTCTCAGTTTTGTTCTTAGCATTCCAGTGTTCCATCTGATTTCTATTTTCAATTGTACTATGTTGTAAAAATCAATAAAGATATTTAAATTAAGTATAACCTTAACCAGGTAACACCTGTTTAGATGTGCTGCATGAATCAAATTTTTAATTTTCAGCCAGATAAAAATTATCCAGCTAAGTGGCTCCCACTTATCTGGTCATGTTCTCATTAAGCAGCAACAAGCCTACTCGTATCTCTGATTTTGCCCATGGCTGCAAAGACTTGAGGTCTCAGAAATGCCAATTTTAGCTCATCTGAGAGCCAGATAATGGAGAAGGTGATTAAGCAGTAAGCAGGCATGTTGCTTGGCACATGCCAAGCTTCAAACCTGACTTGCCATATGTTACCAGATGAATGTAGTTCACTGCCAGAATGGGTATGTTGAGGCTTGAAGGCCAAAATGGAGGCTTCTCCAGAGGGATTCTAAGAAACATGATGCCAAACTCTTCCTCCCTGTTTCTGAAAGGGTAGCCATCATGCCCCTAGAAAAGAAAATGTTGGGGAGTCTAGATGATGTCAGCATCAGTGGGGTTGCTGGAGTGAGTACTTTGATTGTTGACAGACCCCAAAATATTTATTTTATTTGCTATAATGTTTTTTGTTTACATATTGTGCTTGTAGATAACTAGGTATTCATTGCACATATGAGTCATTTGGGTACATGGGGCAGGGATTCTGTGGACCAAGCCCGTGATACCTTCCATGTCTTTATTCATATGTGCTTAATTAAAAGGGTGCATTAACTTAAAGCTTATGCTACACAAACCTCTACAAATCCTCAAATCTAATTTTTGGATTGCAACATGAACATTGGGAGTATGCTGTATGCTTTGGTAATTTTAGGTGTAACATGTATGGATGGGATAACCTGCATACTATGGCATAAGAACATAAGAACATATGAACATGCCATACTGGGTCAGATCAAGGGTCCATCAAGCCCAGCTCCCTGTTTCCAACAGTGGCCAATCCAGGCCATAAGAACCTGGCAAGTACGCAAAAACTAAGTCTATTCCATGTTGCTGTTGCTAGTAATAGCAGTGGCTCTCAACTTAATTAAAGCAGGTAATGGACTTCTCCTTCAAGAACTTATCCAATCCTTTTTTAAACACAGCTATACTAACTGCACTAACCACATCCTCTGGCAACAAATTCCAGAGTTTAATTGTGTGTTGAGTGAAAAAGAACTTTCTCTGATTAGTTTTAAATGTGCCACATGCTAACTTCATGGAGTGCCCCTAGTCTTTCTATTATCCGAAAGAGTAAATAGCCGATTCACATCTACCCTTTCTAGACCTCTCATGATTTTAAACACCTCTATCATATCACCCCTCAGCTGTCTCTTCTCCAAGCTGAAATGTCCTAACCACTTTAGTCTTTCCTCATAGGGGAGCTGTTCCATTCCCCTTATCATTTTGGTAGCCCTTCTCTGTACCTTCTCCATCGCAATTATATCTTTTTTGAGATTCGGCAACCAGAATTGTACACAGTATTCAAGGTGTGGTCTCATCATGGAGCAATACAGAGGCATTATGACATTTTCCGTTTTATTCACCATTCCCTTTCTAATAATTCCCAACATTCTGTTTGCTTTTTTGACTGCTGCAGCACACTGAACTGAAGATTTCAATGTGTTATCCACTATGCCGCCTAGATCTCTTTCTTGGGTTGTAGCACCTAATATGGAACCTAACATTGTGTAATTATAGCATGGGTTATTTTTCCCTATGGGGCGGATTTTAAAAGGAGCGCGAATAGCCTACTTTTGTTTGCGCTCCAGGCGCAAACAAAAGTACGCTGGATTTTAGTAGATACGCGCGGAGCCGCGCATATCTGCTAAAAACCTGCATCGGCGGGCGCAAGGCTATGGATTTTGTATAGCCGGCGCGCGCCGAGCCGCGCAGCCTACCCCCGTTCCCTCCAAGGCCGCTCCGAAATCGGAGCGGCCTCGGAGGGAACTTTCCTTTGCCCTCCCCTCCCCTCACCTTCCCCTCCCTTCCCCTCCCTTCCCCTACCTAACCCACCCGCCCGGCCCTGTCTAAACCCCCCCCTTACCTTTGTCGGGGGATTTACGCCTCCCGGAGGGAGGCGTAAATCCCCACGCGCCAGCGGGCCTCTTGCACGCCGGGCCGCGACCTGGGGGCGGGTACGGAGGGCGCGGCCACGCCCCGGACCGCCCCGGGCCGTAGCCACGCCCCCGTACCCACCCCCAAAATGCTGCCAACACGCCCCCGAAACGCCACGACGACCGGGCCCGCCCCCGACACGCCCCCCTCGGAGAACCCCGGGACTTACGCGAGTCCCGGGGCTCTGCGCGTGCCGGTAGGCCTATGTAAAATAGGCTTCCCGGCGCGCAGGGCCCTGCTCGCCTAAATCCGCCCGGTTTTGGGCAGATTTAGGCGAGCAGGGCTCTGAAAATCTGCCCCTATATGTATCACCTTGCACTTATCCACATTAAATTTCATCTGCCATTTTGATGCCCAATTTTCCTGTCTCACAAGGTCTTCCTGCAATTTATCACAATCTGCTTATGATTTAACTACTCTGAACAATTTTGTATCATCTGCAAATTTGATTATCTCACTCGTCGTATTTCTTTCCAGATCATTTATAAATATATTGACAAATAAGGGTCCCAATACAGATCCCTGAGGCACTCCACTTCCCACTCCCTTCCACTGAGAAAATTGTCCATTTAATCCTACTCTCTGTTTCCTGTCTTTTAGCCAGTTTGTAATCCACGAAAGGACATCGCCACCTATTCCATGACTTTTTACTTTTCCTAGAAGCCTCTCATGAGGAACTTTGTCAAATGCCTTCTGAAAATCCAAGAACACTACATCTACCGATTCACCTTTATCCACATGTTTATTAACCCCTTCAAAAAAGTGAAGCAGATTTGTGAGGCAAGACTTGCTTTGGGTAAAGCCATGCTGACTTTGTTCCATTAAACCATGTGTTCCATTAAACCTATATGTTCTGTGATTTTGATGTTTAGAACACTTTCCACTATTTTTCCTGGCATTGAAGTCAGGCTAACCAGTCTGTAGTTTCTCAGATCGCCCCTGGAGCCCATTTTAAATATTGGGGTTACATTTGCTATCCGCCAGTCTTCAGGTACAATGGATGATTTTAATGATAGGTTACAAATTTTTACCAATATGTCTGAAATTTCATTTTTTAGTTTTTTCAGAACTCTGGGGTGTATACCATCCGGTCCAGGTGATTTACTACTCTTCAGTTTGTCAATCAGGTCTACCACATCTTCTAGATTCACCATGATTTGCTTCAGTCCATCTGAATCATTACTCATGAAAACCTTCTCCAGTACTGGTACCTCCCCAACATCCTCTTCAGTAAACACCGAAGCAATGAAATAATTTAATCTTTCCGCAATGGCCTTATCTTCTCTAAGTGCCCCTTTAACTCCTCTATCATCTAACAGTCCAACTGACTCCCTCACAGGCTTTCTGCTTCGGATATATTTTAAAACATTTTTACTGTGAGTTTTTGCCTCTACGGCCAACTTCTTTTCAAATTCTCTCTTAGCCTGTCTTATCAATGTCTTACATTTAACTTGCCAACATTTATGCATTATCCTATTTTCTTCTATTAGATCCTTCTTCCAATTATTGAATGAAGATCTTTTGGCTAAAATAGCGTCTTTCACCTCCCCTTTTAACCATGCCGGTAATCATTTTGCCTTCTTTCCACCTTTCTTAATGTGTGGAATACATCTGGACTGTGCTTCTAGGATGGCAGTTTTTAACAATGACCACGCCTCTTGCACATATTTTACTTTTGTAGCTGCTCCTTTCATTTTTTTTCTAACAATTTTTCTCATTTTATCAAAGTTTCCCTTTTGAAAGTTTAGCACGAGAGCTGTGAATTTGCTTACTGTCCCTCTTCCAGTCATTAATTCAAATTTGATCATATTATGATCACTATTGCCAAGTGGCCCCACCACCATTACCTCTCTCACCAAATCCTGTGCTCCACTGAGAATTAGGTCTAAAATTGCTCCCTCTCTCGTTGGTTCCTGAACCAATTGCTCCATAAAGCTATCATTTATTCCATCCAGGAACTTTATCTCTCTAGCATGTCCCGATGATACATTTACCCAGTCAATATTGGGGTAATTGAAGTCTCTCATTAATAGCAGGCATGATGTAACATATATGGAGTGACAGGTTCAACAGTTTCAACCCTAAACAGCTTGCTGGATAGACTAGACAAGCCATTAGAGATTTCATCTGCCATCATGTACTATGTTACTGTCTATCTAGTATAGCCTGCTTTATTAGGATATAATATACTTACCACCGACCTATCTTGAATCTATCCTTGTTTATCACTGGCTAGATTAGAACATCAACATTCAGAGCTGAATCTCCAATTGTTTAAATCATCAAGTCCTGTTCACCACACACACAAGGAGGACATTTTATACTGCATTTAATCCATCATAAACATCACTGGATTTTTTAACTTAATACTCTGTATTCTATTGGTCTTAATCAGAAAACTGAGTGGTCTGTCTGTTGCTGATAATTATACCAATTTGTATTCTTACTGTTGCATATTACAGTTGATCTTTTGTAAACATGACTGCAGATTATTTAGAGACATTACTCTTTCTGAATGTTCTGTTCATTTTTTATTGTTTTTGGTTCCTCCTACTGTTGCTTGATTGGTCTATTGAGTGGTTGATTGCCTGGTTTCCTTCTTCTATTGAATACATATTTTCTGTTTTTTTTCTCTTGACTGAATTTACTCATGATTATTTGGTACCTTTCTTTAAAGACTTTTTAATTCTTTCCGCTTCTCTGCCAGATACATGAAGGCATACCTTAAGTTGCTGTAATTCTATATTAATATGTGATGTCTGATCTAAATTACACTGTCTATGGGCATTTTTCTAAAATTATATTATTTTCCTTTACAGATTGTTTTATTAATCGTCCTTAAGATAGCTACCCATGAAACATGGCTCATGTAAGGAGGAGGTTTCTGTCTTCGATTTTTTTTTTAAGTGATATGCTTTCTCTGTAAAATCCAGCTTAATCAAATCAAGTTATGAATCCACTCATACTTTATTTTGGGATCATCGTGATGTGTTAGCCATCCCAACATTTTGGAGATTTCACTGTTCAATTAGTGGCTCAGTCTCACTAATAACAATTTGGGATTTAATCTTTTTTTGTGACTTTGGGCAGTATTGTACATTTTATTCTACCCTCCCTTTTATTTTGCTATGCTGTTTCACCAACACTGTAGCTCTTTCCATTATGGCGTGTTGCCTCTTAGCTATACATGCACCGACCGATTTTAAAATGACCTGGGTTTCTTGCATATATCGTACCCTGCCTTCTTTATTAGCACTGGTTGGTAAATTACTTTTCTAGTGAGCAGAGGTCTTGCTTGGGCTGCTTTCCAATACCAGGCTAGACTTTCCTTCTTCTCATGATGCTACCAAGTCATTGCAATTTTATAGTTGTTTCCTTTTATTGGAGCTCCCTTCTCCCTAGGCCCTATTTTTTTAATGCATCCCATTATGCCATTAAAAGATGAGCCCAAAAAACGAACACAAGCATTTAAACTTTTCGCTATCCTCAGCAGATCCCAGCCAGGATGATGATGAATGTTCACTTTCATATTCTCTTACACTCTTACAAGTACATTTTCAAAAGGGTTATGCATGTAAATGTAACATGCTATCATAGCAATTTTCAAAATTTATTTAATGCGTAAAGTGCACTAACACAAATACATTTTTAACAATTCAATGGCATATACTTTTCAATTTTCAAAAGCCCACTTACACGGGTAAAGTGCATTTACACGTGCAAAACAGTTTTATGTGGGTAAATGCTTTTGAAAATCAGGCCATTAATGAATTGCCTCTTTTCACTTAAAACACTTGAATGAATCTATTGATATGAGACAAGGTAGCAGCTTGTGTTTGTGTCTGGAAGCTTAGGGCATCTGGCTCTGCATCAGACTCTGTATATCTGTCATTATTGCACTCCTTCTCTGGCATAGGTATTCCTTGTTGTACAGCCATGTTGTGGAGAACATACCAGGCAGTAAACATGTGACAGACTTTGTCTGCTCTATATAATAACACACCTCCTGTTTGCCCATAGATCTGATACAGGTCTTCAAAATGCCAAAGTTGTGGTCTATCACTGACCCTGTTCACTGTAGAGCCTTATTGTACCTTTCTTCTGCCAGTGTTGCAGAATATCTAATGGGCGAGCCAGATATTCAAACGGGTAGCTCTAAACATCTGGGGGTTGGAGCAGGAAGAGAGGAGAACCAAACAGACAGCTCTTGAATGTAAAACTGGGAAGCATGGTTAGAACTACTATTCATAAGGGTACTTCATGTGATGTGGCTCACTCTATAGCTACCTATGTCTCACTTCTCTTTAGTAGTCTATAATACAGGTAGACAATGCAATAAAGAGAATTTCTCTATGTCCCAGAGCCAAAAAGCACACAATGCTAGTGCCAAGGTGATGGGAGGGGAATGTGAATGTCAGCACCAAGATAACAAGCTATGTGAATTGAGAAACATGGGGTGCAGTGTACTCTGCAGGTTCACAGCTCCTAACTGTAAAAGGAGAGCTAGTGTAAGGCAGCATGAATATGTTACTTACCTAGATGCCAGCCATTTCCAACTCAGCCACTCTCAAAGTACTCAGCCAATCAAACTGGATGAAAATGTAAGCACTGTGTCCATGATAATGACTCTGGCATTGCTAGCTACCTGTATATTCATGAACTGGAACCCTTTCCTGTTCCAATAACTTCTTTCATACTCAGGTGGTGGCCGGAATGCCACATGGATGCAATCAGTAGCCCCCAGAACAGAAGGAAAGCCATCTACGTCAGATAAGACCCTCATAATTTGCTCTTTCTGTTCTCTTGTGATAGAAAGTGAAATATTGTCATTCTGTGCAGTAGAGCATAAAAAAATATGTCAAGGCAAGGGTACACTGCAGACTGTATAATTCCTGTTGTATCTTCTACTTGTTGCACGTCCTGGCCGCGTGGGTGCCGCAACCAGGCCTGCTCACCTTGCACTGCCCTCAACCAGCTCCGGTCTTGCTGCTGCTGCCAGTTCCCACCATCCTCGTCGCTCACCACGGCCCTCTCTGCTCTCTGGCTTCCTCCACACCGCAGGCCTTGCAGCAGAGCTCCCGTTGGGGCTCCGCCTCTTCAGCTGCCTCGGCCTCGCCCCCTAGGCGCACGCGTGGCCAACGTGCTTCAACTTAAAGGGCCAAGCGTGGGAAAACCAAAATGGGCACTGATTGATTACATCACTTGAGAGCCTTATAAATAGCGAGGCCCTGACCCCAGGACCTCGCCTTGGCAATCAGGTCGACACTGTGTTGTAATAGTTTGCCTTATCCTGTGTTCCAGTGTCTCCTTGTTCAAGCTTCTCCGTGTTCCAGCGACTCCTTGTTTCTGAGTCTCCGTGTGTTCCTGCGTCCTTACTCAGGTAGTACCTTCCCAGACTGATCTCTGGTATTGACCTCTGCCTGCCTGACCATTCTCTTGTCTGCTGCCTGGAACTGGTCACTGCCTGCCTGACCATTCTCTTTGTCTGTTGCCTGGAACTGACCCTCGCTTGCCTTGACTACGCTCGGACTGACCTTGGTATTGACCCCTGCTTTGGCTGACTACTCCTGGACTGATACTCTGGCTCTGACCCTTGCGCTTCACTCGGACACTCTCTCCTGGACTACTGTGACTACCAGACCAACCTGCTTGGAATCTACCCGCGGCTTTCACCTGTCTTGCCCGGAGAACCTTTCTGAACTGTTACCTTCCTGAGGTCTCCAGAGCTTCCAGTTCGGGTCTAATCCAACCCAGACTGTTATTGGTGAAGCTCTAGCTAGCCTCTGTCTCCTTGTGTGCTCTGCCTCCTGGTGGCAGGTGCTCTCTGGGTCCGACCAGAGGGCCGTACCAATCCTGCACCAGGCCAAGGGTCCACCTCCAGTGCAACACTACTGTTGTCTAGAAACTAAGCCAAGGGTGGGAGTCCAGGACCCCTTCCACTTGTGGACTTTACACCCTATCAGAGGGGTTTGATGGGGGTGGGGTGGTTCAACCTGGTAAAGCCCATGATTTGCTTATTTATTTTGAGTTTTCATTAACCACGCTATCCCTTGATGAAGGTGATGTACAAATGAACATTCATAAAATTGTACATTAAAAACAGCAAAATATCATATTAAAATGATATAAAATAACCATACTTGTAGAATAATATTGCTGAACTCACACATTCTATAAGAAACAGAGCTTTAGCTGAAGGTCTCGTGAAAAAGATATGTTTTCAGCTCTTTTTTTGAATTGCTTTATATCAGAGAGCAATCAAAGACCTTCCTGGAGAGCATTCCAAGACAGCCAGGGCAGCCACTGAGAAGACACATTCACGTGTTTCATTTAAACAAGCAAACTTAGCTGAAGGAACTTTTAGAAGACCTCTATTAGCAGACCTCTATTAGCAGAAGATGGGTGGGTTTCTAAAGTCTCAGGATGGAATTAATCTAAGAAGCCTCTGGGTTATTAATAAATTTAAACACCACTGTTAGAATTTTATACTTAACCCTCCAAAAGATGGGTAACCATTGCAGTATGTAATGAATGGAAGAAATATGCTTGTGCATTGGAGTGTAGGTCAGGATATGTGCAGCAGAGTTTTGCTGCATATATCCTGTTGGCAGGAACCACCTGCAAGGCATTAGTTGGCAGGCCAAAAAATAGATTGAAATAGTTGAGAAATGGAAAAAGCAACATTTGTAATACTGATCGAAAATCATCTGTATTTAACGATGGATTCAATCTACATAGCATCCTTAATTTAAAGAAGGATGCAGAGACAATATTCCTAATAATTGGGTGCAATGAAAAGGAAGAATTGACAATAATGCCAAAGTTCTTGGCCTGAGTTTTATGCCATCACATATAAACTGAGATGGTATACCTGGGTGGGGAGGGAGATGTGATTGGGTCACTAGGCCCACCTTTTTTTTAAATTATAGTTAGCAGTGCCACTTCATTGGCTGTATTCTATTGAATATAACCAGTTAAAGCTCAAGTTATCTAGCCAAATGAGGTCAGATAAATGTAGACCTGCTGTCAGCCACATTTTGAGTTAGGCAAATAACTAATTCAACTAATTCCAAATATTGGAGTTAAATAGATAAGTTATTCAGCTAACTCAACCCCATCTTGGCATGCCTTTCAGCAAAGTTTTAGCTGGATAATGACTAATTTTGCTAAAAGTTAGCCGGATAAGTACCAGGGATATTCAAAACGCAGCATTTAGTTGGATAGCTTACATGTTAATCAGCTAAATGCCATTGAATATTTGCCTCTTAGTGATTAAAGCCATTATTTAGCATGCATGCTAAAAGTTAACAGCCCTTAATGACTCAATCCTATTGTGTTATAAGGCAGAGCTATTTATAATTTTCCAATACTGATAACATAGGCTAGCAGCTACGCATGTGTAAAACCATAGGGCCGGATATTAAATGCCCTGCGCACCGGCGCGCCTATTTTGCATAGGCCGCTGGTGTGCGCAGAGCCCCAGGACGCAGGTAAGTCCCGGGGCTTCATAAAAGGGGCGTGTCGGGGGCATGTCGGGGGCGTGTTGGGGGCATTCCGGGAATGACACGGCGGTTCGGGGGCGTGGCGTGGCATTTTGGGGATGGGCCCGGGGGCGTGGCGCCGGCCCGGGGGCATGGTCGAGGCCTCAGGACCAGCCCCCGGGTCGGGTGATGGTGCGCCAGCAGCCTGCTGGCAAGCACAGATTTAAGTCTGCTTTCAGCAGGCGTAAATCTGCCAACAAAGGTAAAGGGGGGTTAGATAGGGCCGGGGGGGTGGTTTAGGTAGGGGAAGGGAGGGGAAGGTGGGGGGAGGGCGAAGGAAAGTTCCCTCCGAGGCCGCTCCGAAATCGGAGCGGCCTCGGAGGGAACAGGCAGCGTGCGCTGGGCTCGGCGCGCGCAGGTTGCACAAATGTGCACCCCCTTGCACGCGCCGATCCCGGATTTTATAAGATACGTGCGGCTACGCGCGTATCTTATAAAACCCAGCGTACTTTTGTTCGCACCTGGTGCCCGAACAAAAGTATGAGCTCACGCAAAATTATAAAATCTACCCCATAATTTTCAGTTCAGTTCATTACATTCATTTCCATCCTGCTTTTTGTTCAAAGTTTGTTTCAGGGGTTTAATTTTTCATTTTTATTTATTTGGAAAATAGTGCATGCTATTTTCCGATACAAATAAAAATGAAAATATTCGGATTGTCTGGGGGCCATTATTAATTTGGTTTGGACTTAATGATATAATCTAGAAATGATCTGATTTGGTATAGAAAAGAGGTTTGTTTAAAATAAATGCAAATCTTACTAGCAGCCAACAGGTTAGTAGCTCAACAATTGATATTCTGGGACTAGCCCAGAATATCCATTGAATATCACCTGATCGCAAAGAGGGAAGATGGCCTGATATTAAATTTTTCTCAATGGCTATTATTATCTTTTCTATCTAAGCATCCATCTTTTATCTCAATGCAGATATGATATTTTTCATTTTCAACAGAATTTAGAATGATTTATTTGGACTTTACGATTGAAGGTTTTTTGTTTTTTTTTTCAGTGAATCTTCCCGCACAGTGAGGGTGTTATTAATTGCTACTTAGCAGGATAAGTTAGGACATTCAGCTAAATAGTGGTGACCGAATATCCAGCCCGGCTGAACAGCTGCCATTAAATCGGATAACTAGTTATCTGACTAAATAGTCAGCTAAGTGGCAGGCAGGGAGGAGTTAATTTACTCAGATAAACTATCTGGCTAACTGAGAAGTTCAGAGTTTGCTGGATATCTTATCCAGCTAAGTCTGGTTGGCACATAGAGCTGTACTAAAGTTAGTTGGATAAACATGAATATAAGTTTGCCTGGCTAACTAATCAAGCTGCACAGCAGCTCAACATCTACCTCAGAATGTTTTCTCTAGAGAATTTCTTAAGTCTAATTTGTAATCCCTTGAGCCATTGGATCCAGTTTTGTCTATTTTATAGAATTGATTATTTGACACATAGTTGTTCTGGAAACTCATTTCCATCAGCAGGTGCCAAATCTACTTAAGACATATTGGTGTGCATTTGTCCAATTAGCTCATTGTGATTAAACTCCCCAATAATGGTGGAGACATTGCCATTTTATATCATCAAGATTATTTTTCAGAATGCTTCTGACAGCTTATTTGTTCTTGTTATTAAGAACTTTCTCAGAATCCAGTGTCTCATCTTCACCAAGTGATTAATGCTTTAATACACCTATTCATTTCACATTTATTATGAACTGGAACTTAAGAGATTTGCTGGTTCCTTCAATCCTCCCTCCTTTCATGAATCCACTTTGACCTGTAAAAAAAGCATTGGGCCATAGAGTTTGTAGTTACTGCAGCTCCCCCCCCCCCTCCCCAATTATGTTACAGCTGTTCATTTTCCAATATCCAACTACAGAATAAGGATTTCCATTATACCATTACCCTGAGATTTTGATTGTCAATCTACACATGTTGTATAGATTATTATGTGCCCATATAATTTGTGGGAAAGACTACCAGAAAATTGAGAAAATATTCATCATAGCCCTAAAGGTTGTTTAGCCAATCAGAGGATGGAATCACCTTTAGCAGATTGTAGAGGAAACCCAAATCTTGCAAATGGGACAAGCAGCTAAAATGGACTCTCTGATGGCTGAAAAAATGGACATTAGACTGTATGGCTATCTAATCTGCAGCCCAAATGCAGAAATTGGAAACTTGGCAGTTGCTGTGTATATGACCAGCTTGACATATACATGAGCTGCTCCCAGTCTGGAAGGTGCCCTGTGAACGCAGAAGAAAACATAAGAACGCTTGGTTTTATATGAATATGTGCAGACAGAATACTAGGAGCCTCTTTTTATGACTCTGAGGCCAATCCCCAAAGCATGACTTATTAGCTCACTGTCAGATGTGAACAACTGGTATTTTTCCTGGTGGCCTCCTAGCTGAACCTAGAGAAAGAACAAAGAACTCTGAAAAGAGTGAGAAAACACAGCCTATCAACACTTTAATTGTGTATTCACCTAACTATGTATGAAGCTACTGAATTATGCATAAGTGAGGCCTTAAAAAGCAGCAGGGAGCAAGCACTGGGGGTTGAACCCTGCCTATAAAGAAGAAGACAACCCATCTGAGTATTACCTGCACTTCCCTGCATCTGAGCTGAGAAAAAGACAATGATCTCAGCAAAGGTTATCTATGAGTAGATGAGCTGAGCACCCCTTGTTGCTGGCCAGTGACAGGGTAAAGCCCTCCTTAGTTCTGGATGATCATGACAACGGGGAGGCAAATACTGCTAGCATGAGAGTCTGGAGGCAATTTCCCAGAGAGCAAACTTTGTTAGTAGATATCCTCTGCATTGGTGAGAAATGGAGATTCCAATCATGGCCATTGTCAGAAGATTAGGAAATTAGGCTTTTTAGCCTTGTAGTCAGATAAGCACAGATGATAACATAAAAACATAAGAAATTGCCATGCTGGGTCAGACCAAGGGTCCATCAAGCCCAGCATCCTGTTTCCAACAGAGGCCAAACCAGGCCACAAGAACCTGCAATTACCCAAAAGCTAAGAAGATCCCATGCTACTGATGCAATTAATAGCAGTGGCTATTCCCTAAGTAAACTTGATTAATAGCAGTTAATGGACTTCTCCTACTAGAACTTATCCAAACCTTTTTTGATCCCAGCTACATTAACTGCACTAACCACATTCTCTGGCAACAAATTTCAGAGCTATATTGTGAATTGAGTGAAAAAGAATTTTCTCCGATTAGTCTTAAATGTGTTACTTGCTAACTTCATTGAATGCCCCCTAGTCCTTCTATTATTCAGAAGTTTAAATAACCGATTCACATCTACTCGTTCAAGACCTCTCATGACCTTAAAGACCTCTATCATATCTCCCCTCAGCTGTCTCTTCTCCAAGCTGAACAGCCCTAACCTCTTCAGCCTTTCCTCATAGGGGAGCTGTTTCATCCCCTTTATCATTTTGATTGCCCTTCTCTGTACCTTCTCCATCGGAACTATATCTTTTTTTAGATGTGGTGACCAGAATTGTACACAGTATTCAAGGTGTGGTCTCACCATGGAGCGATATAGAGGCATTATGACATTTTCTGTTTTATTAACCATTCCCTTCCTAATAATTCCTAACATTCTGTCGGCTTTTTTGACTGCTGCAGCACACTGAACTGACGATTTTAAAGTATTATCCACTAGGATGCCAAGATGTTTTTCCTGGGTAATAGTTCCTAATTTGGAACCTAACATCGTGTAACTACAGCATGGGTTATTTTTCCCTATATGCAATACCTTGCACTTGTCCACATTAAATTTCATCTGCCATTTGGATGCCCTATCTTACAGTCTTGCAAGGTCCTCCTGTAATGTATCACAGTCTACTTGTGATTTAACTACTCTGAATAATTTTGTATCATCCGCAAATTTGATAACCTCACTCGTCGTATTCATTTCCAAGTACAGATCCCTGAGGCTCTCCACTGTTTACCCTTTTCCACTGAGAAAATTGACCATTTAATCCTACTCTCTGTTTCCTGTCTTTTAACCAGTTTGTAACCCACGAAAGGACATCACCTCCTATCCCATGACTTTTAGGTTTTGTAGAAGCCTTTCATGAGGGACTTTGTCAAACGCCTTCTGAAAATCCAAATACACTACATCTACCGGTTCACATTTATCCACATATTTATTAACCCGTTCAAAAAAATGAAGCAGATTTGTTAGGCAAGACTTCCCTTGGGAAAATCCATGTTGACTGTGTCCCATTAAATCATGTCTTTCTATATGCTCTACGATTTTGATCTTGAGAACTCCTTCCGGCGTGTCCACTCTGTTGCAGATCTTAGTGTCATCCGCAAAAAGACAAATCTTACCTTCTATCCCGTCCGCAATGTCGCTCACAAAGATATTGAACAGGACCGGTCCCAACACCGATCCTTGCGGTACACCACTTAAAACCGTTCTCTCTTCAGAGAAAGTTCCATTTACCATCACACATTGTCTTCTGTCTGTCAACCAGTTTGCAATCCAGGTCACCACCTCGGCACTCACTCCTAAGCTTCTCATTTTATTCACCAGTCTCCTTTCGGAACCGTATCAAAAGCTTTGCTGAAATCTAAGTAGATGACATTGAGCATTCTTCCTCGATCCAATTCCTTGGTTACCCAGTCAAAAAAGTAAATCAGATTTGTCTGACAGGATCTTCCCGTGGTGAATCCATGCTGCGTCAGGTCCAGTAATTCTCCAGACTGTACCACCATCGAAGTAAGGCTAACCGGTCTGTAGTTACCAGCCTCCTCTCTGTTCCCACTCTTGTGAAGCGGGACCACCACCGCTCTTCTCCAATCACTCGGCAACACTCCCATTTCTAGGGATCTATTGAACAGGTCACACAGCGGACCCCCCAGCACATCTGAGCTCCCTCAGTATCCTTGGATGAATCCCATCAGGTCCCATGACTTTGTCCACTTTCAGATTCTTTAGCTCTTCCCATACATTTTCTACTGTAAAAGGGTTTTAGTCTATTCTACTTCCTTCCAGTTTCTTGTTATGTAGAGATGGTCCTTCTACAGGGTGTTCTTTAGTGAACACAGAACTGAAGTATTTGTTTAATATATCTGCCATTTCTTCGTCTCTCTCCACGCATTGATCTTTTCCACCTTTCAATTTCACTATACCATTTTGAACTTTTCTCTTTTCACTGATGTATCTGAAAAATGTTTTGTTACCATTCTTTATCTCCTTGGCAATCCTCTCTTCCGCTTGACTTTTTTCCGACTTGATTAATTTCTTTGTCTCCCTCAGTTGAATCAAATATTGTCTCCCTCAGTTGTCTTTCAGCTGTTTTAATTCAACTAGAAGTAAAAAAAGAGGGAAGTATTGCTTCACTTGAAAATAATCGCTCCCGTAACTGTGTATAGAGTTTCTTAAGTGGTTTTTTATTTTTATTTTTTTTTTATTTTATTTTTATTTTTAATTTTTTAATTTTTGGAGTTTTTAATTTTTATGACTTAGAAGACGACAACTTTTATGATAAGATAGTGAACCATATCAGCAAGCCAGTCGGCGTCACACCAGGAATTTATGGTGAGCGCCCGGTCTTCTCAATCATTTGCAGTCACTTATATATATTTTCATTCCATCATTTGTATTTAATTGTTGAACAAAAGAATTTCTAAGCTGGTGCGGACACCTCTAATATTAAAGACGGTAAGTGTCACTAGAAACGGCTCAACTGCGGCCGAAGTTTCGCTGAAACCAGCTTCATCAGGAGCCAAATTTAACAAGATTTGTCCAAAGGTTCCGTCTCTAAAGAGAACAACAAGCTGATACTATTTGATACTTCGTCTTCACAGGAAATATTTGAACATGAGGACCGCTAGGTCTTTTACTTCAATTCAATATCCATTTGTCACTAATTGAAAAGACAAAAATGTGTATAAAAATCTCTTAAATGATGGAGAATATCTCCTATACTTATCTTTATACGGAGCAGATAGTCGTATCCTTACTCTGGACGCACTGGTCTCACACATGAATTCAAAATGGACAGAACGGTATCACTGATCTCAACACCACTGTTATAGGACCGCTTGACCCTTACGTAGCCAATAGAATCTCACTGATGTCATTGCGTACTGAATCGAAATTCAAAGAACGTCTGATGTCGTTGCGTACTGAATCAGAATTCAAAGAAACACCTGTAGATCTGAATTTGCATTCAACCCCTTGGGTTGTAAGGTAAACTAGAACCAGATCAGCTGATGCCATGTTTTTCACCGCCGCGGTTTTTTCTGGGGTTGGAGGATCCTGTTTAGCACGCTTTGACCCAGCTGCTGCCGCGAATGTGGCTTCAATTTTACTCGGTTTTATTCCAGACATCTTCCTTGAGGAGGGTAAGTAATCCCGGTGCGATTTCTACCGCGTTTAAAGTGGGTTCGGCAATATTATTAAAGGAGGTCTGGTGGAGCAATGAGGTTAGGCGGCCATCTTGAACGCTGCGCAGGAGCCCCCTAGTGCTCAGAATATGATCAAATTTAAATTAATGACTGGAAGGGGGACAGTAGGCAAATCCACGGCTCTCGTGCTAAACTTTGAAAAGGGAAACTTTGAAAAAATGAGAAAAATTGTTAGAAAAAAACTGAAAGGAGCAGCTACAAAGGTAAAAAATGTGCAAGAGGCGTGGTCATTGTTAAAAAATACCATCCTAGAAGCACAGTCCAGATGTATTCCACACATTAAAAAAGGTGGAAAGAAGGCAAAATGATTACCGGCATGGTTAAAAGGGGAGGTAAAAGAAGCTGTTTTAGCCAAAAGATCTTCATTCAAAAATTGGAAGAAGGATCCAACAGAAGAAAATAGGATAGTGCATAAGCATTGGCAAGTTAAATGTAAGACATTGATAAGACAGGCTAAGAGAGAATTTGAAACGAAGTTGGCCGTAGAGGCAAAAACTCATAGTAAAACCATTTTAAATATATCTGAAGCAGAAAGCCTGTGAGGGAGTCAGTTGGACCGTTAGATGATTGAAGGGTTAAAGGGGCACTTAGAGAAGATAAGGCCATCGCGGAAAGATTAAATGATTTCTTTGCTTCGGTGTTTACTAAAGAGTATGTTGGGGAGATACCCGTTCCGGAGAAGGTTTTCATGGGTAATGATTCAGATAGACTGAACCAAATCACGGTGAACCTAGAAGATGTGGTAGGCCTGATTGACAAACTGAAGAGTAGTAAATCACCTGGACCAGAGGGAATACACCCCAGAGTTCTGAAGGAACTCAAAAATGAAATTTCAGACCTATTAGTAAAAATTTGTAACCTATCATTAAAATCATCCATTGTACCTGAAGACTGAGGGATAGCTAATGTAACCCCAATATTTAAAAAGGGCTCCAGGGGTGATCCTGGAAACTACAGACCGGTTAGCCTGACGTCAGTGCCAGGAAAAATAGTGGAAAGTGTTCTAAGCATCAAAATCACAGAACATATAGAAAGATATGGTTTAATGGAACAAAGTCAGCATGGCTTTATGCAAGGCAAGTCTTGCCTCACAAATCTGCTTCACTTTTTTGAAAGAGTTAATAAACATGTGGATAAAGGTGACCCAGTAGATGTAGTGTACTTGGATTTTCAGAAGGCATTTGACAAAGTTCCTCATGAGAGGCTTCAAGGAAAAGTAAAAAGTCATGGGATAGGTGGTGATGTCCTTTCAGGGATTACAAACTGGCTAAAAGACAGGAAACAGAGAGTAGGATTAAATGGACAGTTTTCTCAGTGGAAGGGAGTGGGCCGTGGAATGCCTCAGGGATCTGTATTGGGACCCTTACTTTTCAATATATTTATAGATGATCTGGAAAGAAATACGACAAGTGAGGTAATCAAATTTGCAGATGATACAAAATTGTTCAGAATAGTTAAATCACAAGCAGATTGTGATAAATTGCAGGAAGACCTTGTGAGACTGGAAAATTGGGCATCGAAATGGCAGATGAAATTTAAAGTGGATAAGTGCAAGGTGATGCATACAGGGAAAAATAACCCATGCTATAGTTACACAATGTTAGGTTCCATATTAGGTGCTACCACCCAAGAAAGAGATCTAAGCGTCATAGTGGATAACACATTGAAATTGTCGGTTCTGTGTGCTGTGGCAGTCAAAAAAGGAAACAGAATGTTGGGAATTATTAGGAAGGAAATGGTGAATGAAACGGAAAATGTCATAATGCCTCTGTATCGCTCCATGTCACTCATGGCTATGGAGATTCCCTTCCAGTCCATTACCATGGCTACTCCTGCCTCCACTGAGGCAAGGCTAGGTACTTCAATGTCCCCGGGGTTAGAGGGTTTGCGTGGTGATCCGGGGCTTAAGGTTGTATCCAGGGTCGGGGGGGGGGGGGGGGGATGGCACATGCTCCAATGCCGTTCCCCCAGCGACCAAGCAATCCGGAACTGTCTGTGGAGCCCCCGCAAAGAAACTAGTGATTTGTGGCTGTCAAGGGTCTTCTAATGGTGAGCCAATATTTTCACCTCTCAGACGACCTTTACATTTTTTATACGGTATCTTGTAATTTCTGTTAGTATTCAGAGAGAAGAACATTTTTGGCAGCTTTCCCTCCAGCGTTTCCCACGGTCTTATGCGTCGGCGGCCATCTAAGTCTTCACTGATGTCTACTGTGCTGTTTGTACCTCTGATTGTGCATATAAAATTGACCCCTAAACCCTAGACCACCACCAAAACCTCACATTGAATTATTAGTTGCCCCTCTTACAGTGGTATGAATAGTTTACTTATATGAGAGCCTTATAAAGAGTCTCTCTCTCTCTCTCTCTCTCTCTCTTATCATAGGCATCATAAATCTAGGTCTATGTGCATTTTTTCTAGTACATTTTTGCTTATTGTGTCTCGACTAGATTGTATTCTCCATGGAGCAGGAGCTGTCTATTATGGGCCAGATTTTAAATGCCCTGTGCGCGTAAATCCGGCCAGATTTACACGCGCATTGCCCTCGCATGCCGGCGCGCCTATTTTGCATAGGCCGCCGGCGCGCGCAAGTCCCGGGGCTTTGAAAAGGGGTGGGGAGTGGGTGTGTCCGGGGGCATTTCTGGGGTCAGGGGTGGTTTGGGGCTTGACCAGGGGGCATGGCGCCGGCCCGGGGGCATGGTCAAGGCCTCCAGACCAGCCCCCGGGTCGGGTGATGGTGCGCCAGCAGCCCGCTGGCACGCGCAGATTTACATCTGCTTTCAGCAGGCGTAAATCTGCCAACAAAAGGTGGGGGGGGTTAGATACGGCCGGGGGGGTGGGTTAGGTAGGAGAAGGGAGGGGAAGGTGCGGGGGATTGGAAAGAAAGTTCCCTCGGAGGCCGCTCCGATTTTGGAACGGCCTCGGAGGGAACAGGCAGCGCACGCTGGGCTCGGCGCGCGCAGGTTGCACAAATGTGCACTCCCCTGTGCGCAGCGACCCTGGATTTTATAAGATACGCGCGGCTACATGCGTATCTTATAAAATGCAGCGTACTTTTGTTCACGCCTGGTACGCGAACAAAAGTACGCGCTCGCACAAAATTATAAAATCTACCCCTATGTGTATCTGTAATGCCTGAAATATGCCTAATGGCTCTATACAAATAATAATGATAATACTATTTATTAAAAGTGATGTCAGAAGTGGACCACCTCCCTCGCCAGCCTTTTAAAAGAAGAAGAGAGAGCCGGCTTTGCCCCCTAGGAAGGAAGCAGGAAGTGCAGGACCACGGACAGCGGCCCTGCTGCGACACCGAAGACTGAGCTGAAGGAGGAGCAGGCCCCAAGCTGGAACTAGGCCCCAGGACAGGCCTCAAAGACATAGGAGGCTCCCTGCTGCTGAAGATAAGCCAAGGACGGCTCCAGCTGACAGGCGAGTCCGGGGATGATGACTCTCTCCTGCGGAGGGCTCAAGGTAAGGTTTGTGGCCTCCGGGCCACATGGGGATGCTGTAGCATGACACCTGCCTCATGAAGGAGCGGGTTGGCGGCCTCCGGGCCACTAAAGAAGTGGAAGTGCGGCTCCTGCCGTGAAAGTAGCACATTGTCAGTCTCCGGACCGCTTAGGAAGTTGCAGCATGGCTCCCTGCCATGAGGGGAAGTGCTGGCGGCCTCCGGGCCGTGCTGAATACAACAACGCAGCTGCACTGGAAACGTCAGCAGCCTCCCTGCTTCGTAGGTGTAGGGCAGTGCGGTTCCTGCCACGTGCAGGAACTTCAGCGGTTTCAGGCCGCTGGAGAGGCTGAAGCAGCATGGCTCCAGTCATGCTAAAGGAGCAGCAAGAGGGAAAAAAAAGAAGGTGAAGAGACAGTCTGTGGCTCCTGCCATAGGCCGGATCATAACACATTCACATAAGACAGGTCTTTGTCTCCAAAACCCTGGCTTGTTCTAGATCACCTAAGCCCAGGCCTAGGTCTGACAATGGGGACCGGCTGAGCTTGAGTCCCATCACAAACACTTTAGTCTAGGTCCAGGACTTGATCTGGGCCCTTTGGTATTTTTTATTTGTTTTAAAAAACATTATATTACATAAATCAGCCAAGGCCATCAAGATGGTTTACAAATAACATTCATAATAAAATACATAAAATACATTATTAAAACATTGTCACCAATACGCCAAATACAGTAATCATTTCTATCCTATATCAGCGTTGTCTTCCACTTTCAAACCTCTTAACCTTCTGCATTCTTCTTTTCTTGGTTTGATTACTAAAAAATATCCCCTTCACTGGATCATGTACCATAGTGAATTTGCTACAGCATCTGACTCAAAGGAGGATGGTAGCATTTTGTTATATAGCCATAAAACTGAAGACCAAATAGCGCCATCTGCCCTAATGGAATGTACCGCAGCAACATAACTGTGGCACATCCTCTGGGCAGAGAACATCATTTGTAGTCAATGGATCAAGAAAATAAATGTTGGAAGGCCTACTCCCAGCTCTCTATGTCTAGGACTGGGTCCTGGCCCCATTGTTGGGCTTGGGTCTCAGTGACTAGGAGCTGGAGTTAGATTGGACCCAGGCCTAAGCTTTAGCAACTGAAGTGAAGTCTTTGAAATTTCTCACTGCCATAGGATTTATCATTTATCATTCTGCTATAAATAATGGCCGGCGTCATCTTGTGCTCCTACCATGTGACAGGGGCTGACCAATGGCACCGGTAGCCCCTGGGTCATAGTAAGGTCAAAGGCTATCGGCGTCATTTTGAATACCGGCAGCCGAGGGTGTGAGTGCAGGAGATGGCTCCCAGATCCCCCGCTGGACCACCAGGGAGTTTTGGTAAGTCTTGGGGGGTCAGGAGGGTGGGGGGTTGTAGTTAATTCAATTTTAGCCGGGAAATGAATAAGAATTAATGCATGAACGTATCGGTGGCCCCCTTGCGGAATGCAACGTATCTATCCCCCGATGAATATGAATCCCGAATGCAACGTATGGCGTCCCTCTGCACATCCATAATATGAACTATCAAAGTCATTTTTCAAATCACAATGGGCTGTTATCGTATTCATTAGAGAGATATCGCACACAATAACACCCTAACTCACACGATAATGGCACCGGTAGCCCCTGTGACATAGCCAAGGGCTTGAGTGCAGGAGATGGCTCCTGGACCCCCTGCTGGACCACCAGGGAGTTTTGGTAAGTCCTGGGGGGGTCAGGAGGGTGGGGGGTTTGTTTAAATTCACTTCTTTAGATGGCCGAATAATTCAGCAAAGATTTGTTGTATTCGTGGGGAATGGCGATACGTTTCGCTTCCCCACGAATACAACGAACATGGCCCTATACGTTGCGGATTACCAATATGTAGGAAACAAATGCACACCCCTAGTTCGTATGCCGTAGTCTGAAGTGATGAATTTTTCACTGTAGAACCATCTGTGGATTTAAAGTTATTAGCTAACCAACAGGTCAGCAAAGCATTGAGACTCCTGAAAGCATAATCAGAATCTATTGCAGAACTATTGCAGACAGGCTATAAAGGCTACCAGTTTACATTATTGTGATGAAGCAGATCCCTAGTAATACTGCCTCTGAATAATCACTTGTTCATTTGGATCAGGCTTCACAATTGCAAATCCTGCCAGGCATTGGCCTGCCTCACACTGGGGCCAATGTAATAAGGTGTGCTGAAGCTGCTGTAGGTTTTTACATGCATGTATGCACATTTGTATATGTGTTTTTCTGTATAAAGCCCTATACAGATATGTAATAAGGGTTTTGGGCATGGGAAAAAACACACTTACAGACCCACATTTTTTCTGCATAAGTGCATGCTAATGGAATGCAATGGAGATGATGGCAATGGGCAATGCAGGGAGCAGGCAATGCAGGGAGCAGGCCATCCATTGCTCCTTCCATGTGACAGGGGCTGACCAATGGCATCTGTAGCCCCTGTCACATGGTAAGGGCAAAGGGTCACCGGCACCATTTTGTTTACTGGCAGCTGACGGGCTGAGAGGGAGAGATTGCTCCCCGGACCCCGCTGGACCACCAGGGTTTTTAGTAAGTCGGGGGGGATTGGGGTGGTGAGGGGTGTATTTAAGTAAATTTGAAGGGTTGGGGTGGGGGGATTTTTTCCGGTTTTTTTCGGCGAAAATTGCGGGAAAAAAAAAAGACCCGGCAGATAAAAACAAAGCACATATTATGTTTTTTTTAATGTGTGTTTTTACCACCATGGTCAGGACACGAGTTTGCCATTTTCTTCCATTGCTTGCATGGATGTGATGGTTGTGTGTCTGTGCAGCTCTGGTGTTAATACTATGGAGATTTCTGATTGTGTCCAGCTGTTCCTGATGCTGTGGTATATCTGACAGCTTCACCAAAGTATGACAGCACAGAAGGCTTGACAGGTGACAGAGGTCATGGCAAAAGAGAAAGGATCAGGAGGGAGTAGGCAGAGAGGAGGGATTGTGAAAAGCAGACTGTTCTAGCTTTATGCTCAGACCAGCTGGGCACCTATTTTGGTGCCTGAGCATCCAGATTTGCACCCAGCCCAGCTGAGTGCCTATCTCAGTGCACAAGGGTCCACATTTGCACCCAGCCAAGCTGAGAATCCCCTACCTCTCCCCCACCCCATAAGGCCTCCTCCCCATTCCTATTGGGGCAGTAGGGAGGCAGAGACACAGGGTCATACATTTGCTGAAAAGGAGACCCATTTGCTTGCTTGCTTTTATGCATGGATTATCAGTTTGGCTTTTCGGCATGGATGCAGTTGCTTATTACTTAGGGCCTTGCTGCGCTTATGTACGCACATTTCTTCACGTATCCACAGATTTCTGCGTGCAAATCATTTGCATAATTTATTTTTTTTTACATCCTATGGAGGCACCAGCTTTAGCCACATGCGGTGATCAAAACCCATTCTCAAAACTAGCACCTGTTTTGCCATAGGTCTTACTACATTCAGCCCCACTGACTGCTTCCATCAATAAACGCTATGGGATGATAAGGAGATAGTCTGTCTTGTACCAACTCTTAAAAAAATCAGCAATTCAAACTTTACATTTTTGGGTCTGTAGCACAAGGGTCTACTGGACTATCCGCTCAGCCCTAATCTTGCTACATGATAATTTTACCTCTACAATGAGTTTGAGCAGGGTGTCGTGGTTACTAGGGATGTGCAGAGCAAAAGTTTAAGTTCATATGTCCATATGTCCAAAGGGGGTCCCATTTGCGGTCAATATGGACATAAAAAGAATTCAATGAGTTGGATATATGTCCATATGTCGCCCATTAAAGTCAATGGGGGAAGGATTTCCAGCCTATTTTTGGTTGCAGAATTGGGGTTTTCTTATCAATTGGCCCAGGAGAGAGTTCCCTTTCCTTTGTGCAGGGAAGGACTCCCTGGAAAGGGTCCACCCCTAGAGTTGGGTGTACCCGGTGTTTACATTGGCGTCCAGTGAATATCGTTGGCGTCTAGTGAATTCCGTTGGCGTCTAGTGAATTCCGACTGTACTTACGCACTTCAGCTGATGACAAAGGAATTGGAGGATCTCTCAGAAATAAGAATACATGTGGGAACACAAGGTCTGGATGAACAGGCAGGCACAGCAATGGAGTTAAAACACCAGTAGGAACACAAGGCCTGGATGAACAGGCACATCATTCGAGGACAGAGGTCAATCCCAGCTAGGGACACAAGGCCTGCATGAACAGGCACAGGAACTAGGTTAAAACACTGGTAGCTCGCCAGCATCTTTCTGATGCATGCTAGAATATTGGCAGCGGTATGGGCATGGTCCGTCAGGTGGGTGTGCAGTAAAGCCCACCTCCACCCTCATGCTTGTTCAGGGAAGGACTCCCTGGAACGGGTCCAACCCTAGAGTTGTGTGTACCCGGTGTTTACATTGGCGTCCAGTGAATATCGTTGGTGTCTAGTGAATTCCGTTGGCGTCTAGTGAATTCCGACTGTACTTACGCACTTCAGCTGATGACAAAGGAATTGGAGCCTAGGATCTCTCACAAATAAGAATACGTGTGGGAACACAAGGCCTGGATGAACAGGCACATCATTCGAGGACAGAGGTCAATCCCAGCTAGGGACACAAGGCCTGCATGAACAGGCACAGCAACCAGGTTAAACCACTTGTGGGAACACAAGGCCTGGATGAAGAGGCGCAGCAGTCGAGCACAGAGGTCAATCCCAGCTAGGGACACAAGACCTGGATGAACAGGAACAGCAACCAGGTTAAAACACTTGTGGGAACACAAGGCCTGGATGAAGAGGCGCAGCAGTCGAGCACAGAGGTCAATCCCAACTAAGGACACAAGGCCTGGATGAACAGGAACAGCAACCAGGTTAAAACACTTGTGGGAAAACAAGGCCTGGATGAACAGGCACAGCCACTGAGTTAAAACACCTGTGGGAACACAAGGCCTGGATGAACAGGCACCGCCACTGAGTTAAATCACCTGAGGGAACACAAGGCCTGGAAGAACGGGCACAGCAACTGAGTTAAAACACCTGTGGGAACACAAGGCCTGGATGAACACGGATACTCAGATAGTAAATTTTTTTTTTAATGGATTTACATTTTTTTTTTAAAAAGTTTATAGCACTTCATACTTGATTACACTCAGGTACTGTAGGTATTTCCTTATCCCCAGAGGAACGCAAGGCCTGGATGAACAGGCACCGCCACTGAGTTAAAACACCTGTGGGAACACAAGGCCTGGATGAACCGTCACCGCCACTGAGTTAAAACACCTGTGGGAACACAAGGCCTGGATGAACACGGATACTCGGATAGTAATTTTTTTTTTTTTAATGTATTTATATTCTTATTCGAAAACGTTTCTAGCACTTCATACTTGATTACACTCAGGTACTGTAGGTATTTCCCTATCCTCAGAGGAACACAAGGCCTGGATGAACAGGCACAGCCACTGAGTTAAAACACCTGTGGGAACACAAGGCCTGGATGAACAGGCAGGCACAGCAATGGAGTTAAATCACCAGTAGGAACATGGATGAACACTGATACTCGGATAGTAATTTTTTTTTTTTTTATGGATTTATATTCTTTTTTTAAAAAGTTTATAGCACTTCATTTATTTATTTATTTATTTTTCATTTTTATATACTGACATTCTTGTATTCAATGCAAATCATACTTGATTACACTCAGGTACTGTATGTATTTCCCTATCCCCAGAGGAACACAAGGCCTGGAGGAACGGGCACAGGAACGGAGTTAAAACACTCGTGGGAACACAAGGCCTGGATGAAGAGGCGCAGCAGTCGAGCACAGAGGTCAATCCCAGCTAGGGACACAAGGCCTGGAGGAACAGGCACATGAACTAGGTTAAAACACTTGTGGGAACACAAGGCCTGGATGAAGAGGCACATCATTCGAGGACAGAGGTCAATCCCACATAGGGACACAAGCCGCGGAGGAAAAGAAACTAACCAGGATTCCCTCAGTAACGGCAAGTGAAGAGGGAAGAGCCCAACGCCGAATCTCCGCCACTCCGGGATCGGGGATCTGAACCCGACTCCCTTTCGATCGGCCGAGGGCGACGGAGGCCATCGCCCGTCCCTTCCGAACGGCTCTCGCCTATCTCTTAGGACCGACTGACCCATGTTGAACTGCTGTTCACATGGAACCCTTCTCCACTTCGGCCTTCACAGTTCTCATTTGAATATTTGCTACTACCACCAAGATCTGCACCTGCGGCGGCTCCACCCGGGCCCTCGCCCCGGGCTTCCGTGCCCACCGCAGCAGCCCTCCTACTCGTCGCGGCTTAGCAACGTCGACCCATAAATATTCTGGGTTGGGTATGTTGATACATAAAGATTTCCATTTAGAACTGAAACAGTCTTAATAAAAATGGTTAATATAAAAAAAAAAAAAACACTTGTGGGAACACAAGGTCTGGATGAACAGGCACATCATTCGACGACAGAGGTCAATCCCACCTAGGGACACAAGGCCTGCATGAACAGGCAGGCACAGCAATGGAGTTAAAACACCAGTAGGAACACAAGGCCTGGATGAACAGGAAGGCACAGGAATGGAGTTAAAACACCAGTAGGAACATGGATGAACACAGATACTCGGATAGTAAATTTTTTTTTTAATGGATCTATATTCTTTTTTTAAAAAGTTTGTAGCACTTCATACTTGATTACACTCAGCCACTCAGGTACTGTATGTATTATTTCCATATCCCCAGAGGAAAACAAGGCCTGGAGGAACGGGCACAGCAACGGAGTTAAAACACTTGTGGGAACACAAGGTCTGGAGGAACAGGCACATCATTCGAGGACAGAGGTCAATCCCACCTAGGGACACAAGGCCAGGCCTGGATGAACAGGCACAGCAGCAACTGAGTTAAAACACTTGTGGGAACACAAGGTCTGGATGAACAGGCAGGCACAGCAATGGAGTTAAAACACCAGTAGGAACACAAGGCCTGGATGAACAGGCACATCGTTCGAGTACAGAGGTCAATCCCCGCTAGGGATACAAGGCCAGGCCTGGATGAACAGGCACAGCAGCAACTGAGTTAAAACACTTGTGGGAATACAAGGTCTGGATGAACAGGCAGGCACAGCAATGGAGTTAAAACACCAGTAGGAACATGGATGAACACGGATACTCGGATAGTAAATTTCTTTTTTAATGGATTTACATTTTTTTTTTTTAAAGTTTATAGCACTTCATACTTGATTACACTCAGGTACTGTAGGTATTTCCCTATCCCCAGAGGAACACAAGGCCTGGAGGAACGGGCACAGCAACGGAGTTAAAACACTTGTGGGAACACAAGGTCTGGATGAACAGGCACATTGTTCGAGTACAGAGGTCAATCCCCGCTAGGGACACAAGGCCTGGATGAACAGGCACATCATTCGAGGACAGAGGTCAATCCCACCTAGGGACACAAGGCCAGGCCTGGATGAACAGGCACAGCAGCAACTGAGTTAAAACACTTGTGGGAACACAAGGTCTGGATGAACAGGCAGGCACAGCAATGGACTTAAAACACCAGTAGGAACACTAAGCCTGGATGAAGAGGCACATCATTCGAGGACAGAGGTCAATCCCAGCTAGGGACACAAGGCCTGGAGGAACAGGCACATGAACTAGGTTAAAACACTTGTGGGAACACAAGGCCTGGATGAACAGGCACATCATTCGACGACAGAGGTCAATCCCACCTAGGGACACAAGCCGCGGAGGAAAACAAAACTAACCAGGATTCCCTCAGTAAAGGCGAGTGAAGAGGGAAGAGCCCAGCGCCGAATCCCTGCCCATCCGGCGGGCGCGGGAAATGTGGCGTACGGAAGACCGCCTCCCCGGCGCCGCTCAGGGGCCCAAGTCCTTCAGATCGAGGCTCAGCCCGCGGACGGTGTTAGGCCGGTAGCGGCCCCCGGTGCGCCGGGACCGGGTCTTCTCGGAGTAGGGTTGTTTGGGAATGCAGGCCAAAGCGGGTGTTAAGCTCCATGTAAGGCTAAATACCGGCACGAGACCGATCAAACAGCTAGTAGCAATAGGAATCTCTGGATTGGCACTCGCCTGGTTCAAATCGTTTCTAACCAACAGAGGTTATAAGGTAAAAATCCAGAACAAAGAATCACCACGCCACGACTCGGCCATCGGAGTCCCACAAGGTTCCTCTTTATCCCCTACACTCTTTAATATTTACCTCCTACCACTCTGCCGACTCCTTACCAACCTCAATTTAATACACTTTCTCTATGCAGACGACATCCAGATCCTGATCCCCATCAAAGAATCATACTCGAAAACCCTTGAATACTGGGATTCCTGTCACCTAGAAATCAAAAGCCTCCTCAACAGCCTAAATCTGGTACTAAACTCCTCTAAAACTGAAGTATTACTCATAACTCCTGACAACAATCTCACAGCTTGTCTCCCAACCAACCTACAAACTACTCATGTGAGGGATCTAGGTGTGCTAATCGACAATTAACTGAACTTCAAAGCCCATATCAATAAAACCACCAAAGACTGCTTCTATAAACTGCAAGTTTTAAAAAGGATAAGACCACTCTTCCACGCCAAAGACTTCAGAACCATCCTCCAAGCCCTCATTTTCTACTACTGCAACTCTACATTACTTGGACTCCCTTCCTCATACACAAAACCACTCCAAATGGTTCAAAACGCAGCAGCCCGTCTACTAACAAACACTAGGAAAAGAGACCACATTTCCCCAGTCCTAAAAGACCTCCACTGGTTACCAATTCAGTTCAGAGTCATTTACAAATCCATCACCTTGATATAAAAAATCATTCACCAACACACCATAATCGACCTACAAATTCCTCTCCGTTTATACAAATGCACAAGACCGACCAGGGAAGCCTACAGAGGATGCCTCCTTGTTCCACCCACCAAAACCACTAATCACAGCACCTTAAGAGATCGAGCCCTTTCCACAGCAGGCCCACCGTTATGGAACTCCATCCCCCCAGATCTCAGAAATGAACCTTGCCTCCTAACCTTTCGGAAAAGACTCAAGACATGGCTTTTCAGGCAAGCCTTCCCGAACTCCACCTAACACGCACCAACAATAAATTCTCTGCTGAGAAGCTTTATATATTGGACTCCATATTTATATTGTACTCTTGTATATTTATATTGTACATATGTATACAATTATAATGTATAATTGTACACATGTACATCTATCTCTCTTTATTTCTTACACTCCCAGTTCATTAGCCCCTGTTAATTGTAACTGCATCTCTTCACCACGTGTACTGTATTTATGTTTTAGGTTGTTTTCTTTGCACCCCTGTTTTCTGTAAACCGACATCATGTGAACGATTTCATGAATGCCGGTATAAAAAAACCTTAAATAAATAAAATAAATAAGTAAGTACCGCAAGGGAAAGTTAAAAACAACTTTGAAGAGCGAGTTCAAGAGGGCGTGAAATTGTAAAGAGGTAAATGGGTGGGGTCCGTGCAGTCCGCCCGCAGGATTCAACCCGGCGGGTTCGGTCGGACCGGGGTTTCGGCGGAACCCCCACCCCCACCCCTTTCGCGGGGGGTGGGGGGGGGGGGGCGGGGAATGCCTCCCGGAGGGCCCCGGCCCCCGCAGGGCGCATTTCCTCCGCGGCGGTGCGCCGCGACCGGCTACGGGTCGGCTGGGAATGCCCAGGGGGGGCAGGTGGCCCGCCACTCCGGCGGCGCGTGTTATAGCCCCCCCCCCAGCAGCAGCTTCGCCATTTCCCGCGGACAAGGGTCAACCTCCAAGTTCAACAATTTCTTACTCTTTACTTTGTCTGTCGAGGCTTGACGTCTCTACAAGGGTTTGACCTCGATTGCTGTGCCCAGCGCCTGCTGTTTAATACCGCTCTTGCCGTATTTCATGAATGCCGGTATAAAAAAACCTTAAATAAATAAAATAAATAAGTAAGTTCCGCAAGGGAAAGTTGAAAACAACTTTGAAGAGTGAGTTCAAGAGGGCGTGAAATTGTAAAGAGGTAAATGGGTGGGGTCCGTGCAGTCCCCCCGCAGGATTCAACCCGGCGGGTTCGGTCGGACCGGGGTTTCGGCGGATCCCCCACCCCCACCCCTTTCGCGGGGGGTGGGAGGGTGGGGAACGCCTCCCGGACGGCCCCGGACCCCGCAGGGCGCATTTCCTCCATGGCAGTGTGCCGCGACCGGCTCCGGGTCGGCTGGGAAGGCCCAGGGGGGGGGCAGGTGGCCCGCCGCTCCGGCGGCGCATGTTATAGCCCCCCCCCCCCCCGGCAGCAGCTTCGCCGTTTTCCTTGGCGTTTCCTCCTTCCCCTTTGCCAACTGTTAACTAGTCTTAACCTCATTCACTACATCTATGCAGACGATGTTCAGATTCTTATTCCCATAACAGAATCTATTAAAAAGCCATCACACTCTGGAACAGCAGCTTACAAGAAGCCATCACTAATGTCCTCAACAGTCTAAACCTGGTCCTCAATGCCTCTAAGACAGAACTCCTCTTCATTTCCTCCAACCAAGAAAAACTCCCGTCTCAGATCCATCACAAACACCTTCTCACCCACAGTCATGTGAGAGACCTTGGAGTAATTATAGACAACCGTCTTCACCTAAAGAATATGATGAAAACCACAATTAAAGAGTGCTTCTACAGACTTCAGGTGTTAAAAGGACTCAAACCTCTCCTATATTTTCATGACTTCAGGACTGTTCTCAAATCCCTAATATTTGGCAAAATTGACTACTGCAGCGCTCTCCTCATTGGCCTACCCAACTCAACAACCAAGCCCTTACAGATGATACAGAATGCCGCAGTGAGAATTTTGACAAGCACCAACCAGAGAGACCATATTACGCCCATCCTCCGTAATTTACACTGGTTACCAGTCAGTCACAGGGCTCTACACAAAGCTCTAACTCTAATTCACAAATCAATTCATAGCCTCCTCCATCTCGACCTCGAATTCTTACTCAAACTCCACACTTCCAACAGACCAATGAGAGAAACCTACAAAGGAGCACTACAAGCCCCACCATCTAAAGCCACACGACTCATCTCTACCAGAGACCGAGCTTTTCCTACAGCAGGTCCAGCCATCTGGAACCACCTTCCTGCAGAACTCAGAATGGAACCGTGCCTACCAACATTTAAAAACAAACTCAAAACTTGGCTCTTCTTACAAGCCTTCCCTGATCCTTCAAACTTTCACTAGATAAGTACAACTACTCTGCTTTGAATATGGAACTTCGCCCTCCAATATTCTCCTCATTTACTAGTTTGCTACCCTACTTAATATGCACTTCAGATGATGAGAAAGGAATTGGAAGATCTCTCAGAAATAATAATACGTGTGGGAACACAAGGTCTGGATGAACAGGCAGGCACAGCAATGGACTTAAAACAGCAGTAGGAACACTAGGCCTGGATGAAGAGGCACATCATTCGAGGACAGAGGTCAATCCCACATAGGGACACAAGCCGCGTAGGAAAAGAAACTAACCAGGATTCCCTCAGTAACGGCGAGTGAAGAGGGAAGAGCCCAGCGCCGAATCTCCGGCACTCCGGGTTCGGGAATCTGAACCCGACTCCCTTTCGATCGGCCCAGAGTGACGGAGGCCTTCGCCCGTCCCTTCCGAACGGCTCTCGCCTATCTCTTAGGACCGACTGACCCATGTTGAACTGCTGTTCACATGGAACCCTTCTCCACCTCGGCCTTCAAGAAGAATGCTCATTCTGTTTAAAATAACAAAATTAACAGACCCACTCTGAAGGACAATGCTCAGTCTGTTTAAAATAAGAAAATTGAACAGACCAACTCAAGAAGAATGCTCAGTCTGTTTAAAATAACAAAATTAACGGACCCACTCTGAAGGACAATGCTCAGTCTGTTTAAAATAAGAAAATTGAGCAGACCCACTCAAGAAGAATGCTCAGTCTGTTTAAAATTACAAAATTAACGGACCCACTCTGAAGGACAATGCTCAGTCTGTTTAAAATAAGAAAATTGAACAGACCCGCTCAAGAAGAAAGCACAGTCTGTTTAAAATAACAAAATGGAACAGACCCGCTCAAGAAGAATGCTCAGTCTGTTTAAAATAACAAAATTAACGGACCCACTCTGAAGGACAATGCTCAGTCTGTTTAAAATAAGAAAATTGAGCAGACCCACTCAAGAAGAATGCTCAGTCTGTTTAAAATTACAAAATTAACGGACCCACTCTGAAGGACAATGCTCAGTCTGTTTAAAATAACAAAATGGAACAGACCCGCTCAAGAAGAATGCTCAGTCTGTTTAAAATAACAAAATTAACAGACCCACTCTGAAGGACAATGCTCAGTCTGTTTAAAATAAGAAAATTGAACAGACCCACTCAAGAAGTATGCTCAGTCTGTTTAAAATAACAAAATTAACGGACCCACTCTGAAGGACAATGCTCAGTCTGTTTAAAATAAGAAAATTGAACAGACCCACTCAAGAAGAATGTTCAATCTGTTTAAAATTACAAAATTAACGGACCCACTCTGAAGGACAATGCTCAGTCTGTTTAAAATAAAAAAAATTGAACAGACCCACTCAAGAAGAATGCTCAGTCTGTTTAAAATTACAAAATTAACGGACCCACTCTGAAGGACAATGCTCAGTCTGTTTAAAATAACAAAATGGAACAGACCCACTCAAAAAGAATGCTCAGTCTGTTCAAAATAACAAAATTAACAGACCCACTCTGAAGGACAATGCTCAGTCTGTTTAAAATAAGAAAATTGAACAGATCCACTCAAGAAGAATGCTCAGTCTGTTTAAAATTACAAAATTAGCGGACCCACTCTGAAGGACAATGCTCAGTCTGTTTAAAATAACAAAATGGAACAGACCCGCTCAAGAAGAATGCTCAGTCTGTTTAAAATAACAAAATGGAACAGCAATGGAGTTAAAACACCAGTAGGAACACAAGGCGTGGAGGAACAGGCACGTGAACTAGGTTAAAACACTTGTGGGAACACCAGGCCTGGAGGAACAGGCACAACATTCGAGGACACAGGTCAATCCCAGCTAGGGACACAAGGCCTGGAGGAACAGGCAGGCACAGCAATGGAGTTAAAACACCTGTAGGAACACAAGGCCTGGATGAACAGGCAGGCACAGCAACTGAGTTAAAACACTTGTGGGAACACAAGGCCTGGAGGAACAGGCACATCATTCGAGGACAGAGGTCAATCCCAGCTAGGGACACAAGGCCTGGAGGAACAGGCACAACCATGGAGTTAAAACACCTGTGGGAACACAAGGTATGGATGAACGGGCACAGCAATGGAGGTATAACACTTGTAGGAACACAAGGGCTGCACAGTAGACGCCGGTCAGGCACAGCGATTCATGTCAAGAACATGTGTTGCAGTGCTTACATTATCTTGAGCATAAGAGGCAATTGGAACTGCTGCAAGGCTCCTTTCAATAGCTTTTATTCATCTTGCCATTCACAAGGAAAATCTGGAAAGCCAAGCAAAGGCTGGTTTACTTTCAAAAACACTAGCATTACCATCAAGACTGGTGACAGCCTTGAGCGGTGAGGGCTCATGATATCCCCTGTCATTGAAAAGACACGTTCACTGGGCACACTGGTTGGTGGACATGACAGATATCCTTCAGCCACTTTGGCTAGGTGTGGCCAGACAGTGGACTTGTGTGCCCAATATGCCAGCGGATCTGTCTGCGTGTTCTCTATCGGCTCTGAGAGATACCATGTCACTGACAGCTCTGCTGCTGTCTCCTCCTGTGCTTGGGAGGGCTGAGAGTCACTCAATCCAGTTACTTTCTCTCTCGCCCGTTGCACAACTGATGTATCTTTATGGCCAACATGCCTTGGGCGTTCTGACGTGGAGGAGGAGGCACTAATAATAGTACCTGTCACTGACACAGTCCTTCTCCTGCCAGGGCTAGCAGCAGCACAACTCTGTGACGTGCCTGCTGTTTCCACCTGTGCTTCAAGCCTAATCTGTCTCCGCCTATGGCGCTCCTGTTCACGGACCTGTGCTAACAACAGCTCCTTCACAAATGACAAACAATTGGTCTGTAGGGCGAGTTTACCTTTCACACGGGGATCACAGACAGAGGCGAGCATGCATGTGCTATCCTCTGTTAAAGGCCTTAATCTGTCTTTCACCTGCTGCTGCAAAACGTCCACACACTGCAGCACCTCAGCAGTCATTCCCTCTTGCCGTTTAATGCCCTCCAAATGGTCATCCAGGAATTTCACTATAGGGATGATGTCAGCCAAGGTGGAACTTCTGGAACTCAGCTCCTCCGTGACATCCTTGAAGGGCTGCAGGATTTTTACCAGCTGACTCATGACTAGCCAATCGTGATGCCCTAGGGGATTCTGCACACCTATGTCTATTGTACCAGAAAGTTCATGAAGGGGTGTCTGCAGCTCCAGTAACCTCTCCAGCATCATAAAGGTGGAATTCCACCGGGTGGCAACGTCTTGAATGAGACGCTTCTGAGGCATATCCAAATCAGTCTGCTTTTCTCAGAGAACCTGCCCTGCCCTGATACTTCTGTGGAAGTGTGCTGCTATGTTCCTGCACTTGTGTATTAACCTACGCAGGTATTCAGTCTCCTTGTCCTTGGACTCCAAGCCCAGACCTGACTTCACTACCAGATGCAGAGTGTGTGCAAAACATCGGATGTTCTTAAACCGCCCATCGCTTATTGCCTTAACCATGTTTGCACCGTTGTCTGTGACAAAAAAGCCTGCCTGCGTTTTACTGTCTCGCTGGTGTACTTGCCAGCTCGCCAGCATCTTTCTGATGCATGCTAGAATATTGGCAGCAGTATGGGAATGGTCCGTCAGGTGGGTGTGCAGTAAAGCCCACCTCCACCCTGATGCTTGTTCAGTAATAGAGCTGCTGGCTGCCCCTGCCTCTGCCATGTCCCACCAGTGTGCTGTCAGAGAGAGGTAAGAGTGTGCAGCATTCATGGCGGTCCAGATATCGCAGGTGAAATGCACTATTCCGTCTGCCTTACCTAGCAGTGCTTGCAAACGACTGAGACAGTGCTTGTACAGGCTGGGGATGACCTTTCTACTAAATGTGGTTCTGGAGGGGACTTTGTAATTTGGAAGTACGACCTTCAAAAAACGTTTGAAACCCATATTCTCCACTAACTGCAGGGGCTGGTCATCAAGGGCAATCATTTCCCCAATGCTGCTGGTTACAACTTTTGCGGCTGCCTGACTCCTACCCCGGGATAGCGTTACCGCACTCCACCCCATTTCCTCCTTGGTGCATTGTCGCTTCTGCCACGTGTCAGTGGGTTGCTGGCCTGCTGCCTGACTGCTAGAAGGGTATGAGGGCGTGGGCTGACTCTGCTGCTTTCCTACCACTGCACCCTGGTTGGAAGGGGAAGGGGTCCCCCGACGGAAACTGCCACCATCCCCAGATGGCAGTAATCTTGTTGGGTGTTGCCTCTTAATATGATGCTCCATGCCAAAATTTGATAGATGTCCCAGTTGCTTGCCTCTGCTTATATCCCTGGCACAGTAATTACACCGAGTATAACGCCGGTCTTCTGTCACTTTAAAATGTGCCCAGATCGCAGATTTCTTTTGTGATCCTCCTCTCTTTCCAACCCTGGGGGTGGATGGTGGCACTGGAGTTGAGGTACTACTGGGTGTGGGTGGTGCACCCACTGCACCCGGCGAAGCAATGCCAGCGGGGGCAACAGTCACCCTCTGTCTCCCTTCTGACAGCTCTTCCTCCTCCTCGATATCAGTGGAATGTCTACCCTGCCGCAGAGTTCTGGAGGTGGAGGCTAAAACAGGAGTAACTGACAATTCTACCGAAGATTCCTCAGGTATTACATCTACCATTTCTGATGAGAATTCCATCCAAGAAGATTCTTCTTCTGAATCAGAAGCTAACAGTGCCAGCGCTACCTTGTCACCACGAAGTTTAGCTGGACACTTCTGTCCCCTGGCTGCTCTTGGGTGTGCAACTTTTGTCTGGCTAGACTGTGCCTCATCTTCACTCTCCTCCAAAACTACAGGGCCAGAAACACGTGGTGGCGATTGCAAAGTTTCATGGTCTGATTTCTTTTTTTTTGCCATGGAACTGCCATCCCCTACATAAACGTTTGATTGCGACAGTTGCCTTTTTAGCTGTACTGGTGGTGATGCACTGGTGTCTTTTGCGGTGCCTCCGCTGCCATTCCCACTAAGTCGCTTGCATCTCTCTTTCCCTGACATTATGGATTTAATATCAATGAGTACTAGTGGTAACACTGCCCACTGTCCCACAATAATAATGTTCGGTCTGTTTAAAATAACAAAATTAACGGACCCACTCTGAAGGACAATGCTCAGTCTGTTTAAAATAAGAAAATTGAACAGACCCACTCAAGAAGAATGCTCAGTCTATTTAAAATTACAAAATTAACGGACCCACTCTGAAGGACAATGCTCAGTCTGTTTAAAATAAGAAAATTAACAGACCCACTCAAGAAGAATGCTCAGTCTGTTTAAAATAACAAAATGAACGGACCCACTCAAGGACAATGCTTTTAAGTCTGTTTAAAAATAGCAAATTGAACAGACTCGCTGAAGGCCAATCTTCACTCTGTTTATGCCCACTGCCTGCCTGGCAATGCACAGAATGTGTCTGTCTGTGTGTGTGCAGTGAGTGCACAGAGAACCAGCTTCCTTTTAAGTAGATATGAGGCAGAGTACTGCCAGTGCCAGCCCTGGCACTGCCCACCCAGCACTGAACCAGTCAAGGACAATGCTTTTAAGTCTGTTTAAAAATAGCAAATTGAACAGACTCGCTGAAGGCAAATGTTCACTCTGTTTATGCCCACTGCCTGCCTGGTAATGCACGGAATTTGTGTGTGTATGTGCAGTGAGTACACACAGGACTAGCTTCCTTTTAAGTAGATATGAGGCAGAGTACTGCCAGTGCCACCCCTGGCACTGCCCACCCAGCACTGAACCAGTCAAGGACAATGCTTTTAAGTCTGTTTAAAAATAGCAAATTGAACAGACTCGCTGAAGGCAAATGTTCACTCTGTTTATGCCCACTGCCTGCCTGGCAATGCACGGAATTTGTGTGTGTGTGTGCAGTGAGTCCACACAGGACTAGCTTCCTTTTAAGTACATATGAGGCAGAGTACTGCCAGTGCCAGCCCTGGCACTGCCCATCCAGCACTGAACCACTCAAGGACAATGCTTTTAAGTCTGTTTAAAAATAGCAAATTGAAGAGGCTCGCTGAAGGCAAATGTTCACTCTGTTTATGCCCACTGCCTGCCTGGCAATGCACGGAATGTGTCTGTCTGTGTGTGTGCAGTGAGTGCACAGAGAACCAGCTTCCTTTTAAGTAGATATGAGGCAGAGTACTGCCAGTGCCAGCCCTGGCACTGCCCACCCAGCACTGAACCACTCAAGGACAATGCTTTTAAGTCTGTTTAAAAATAGCAAATTGAAGAGGCTCGCTGAAGGCAAATGTTCACTCTGTTTATGCCCACTGCCTGCCTGGCAATGCACGGAATGTGTCTATCTGTGTGTGTGCAGTGAGTGCACAGAGAACCAGCTTCCTTTTAAGTAGATATGAGGCAGAGTACTGCCAGTGCCAGCCCTGGCACTGCCCACCCAGCACTGAACCAGTCAAGGACAATGCTTTTAAGTCTGTTTAAAAATAGCAAATTGAACAGACTCGTTGAAGGCAAATGTTCACTCTGTTTATGCCCACTGCCTGCCTGGCAATGCACGGAATTTGTGTGTGTGTGTGTGTGCAGTGAGTGCCACCCCTGGCACTGCCCACCCAGCACTGAACCAGTCAAGGACAATGCTTTTAAGTCTGTTTAAAAATAGCAAATTGAACAGACTCGCTGAAGGCAAATGTTCACTCTGTTTATGCCCACTGCCTGCCTGGCAATGCACGGAATGTGTGTGTGTGTGTGCAGTGAGTCCACACAGGACTAGCTTCCTTTTAAGTACATATGAGGCAGAGTACTGCCAGTGCCACCCCTGGCACTGCCCACCCAGCACTGAACCAGTCAAGGACAATGCTTTTAAGTCTGTTTAAAAATAGCAAATTGAACAGACTCGCTGAAGGCAAATGTTCACTCTGTTTATGCCCACTGCCTGCCTGGCAATGCACGGAATTTGTGTGTGTGTGTGCAGTGCGTCCACACAGGACTAGCTTCCTTTTAAATAGATATGAGGCAGAGTACTGCCAGTGCCACCCCTGGCACTGCCCACCCAGCACTGAACCAGTCAAGGACAATGCTTTTAAGTCTGTTTAAAAATAGCAAATTGAACAGACTCGCTCAAGGCAAATGTTCACTCTGTTTATGCCCACTGCCTGCCTGGCAATGCACGGAATTTGTGTGTGTGTGTGCAGTGAGTCCACACAGGACTAGCTTCCTTTTATGTAGATATGAGGCAGAGTACTGCCAGCCCTGCCTGGCACTGCCCAGGATAAAATGAACAGACTCACTCAATAACAATGTTTTGTTTTTTTTTTTCCCTAACAAAGAATCTGTTCTGTGTTGTCTATCAAATGTGGTTCTGTTCTGTGTTGTGTCTATCAAATCTGGTTCTGCTTTCTTGTCTGCCTCAGCCTGCCTGAGCCTGCACCCAGCCCGATCCCGAGCCCACCTCCCCACACAATCGCTGAAAATGTCCGTGATTCCTCGTGCTGCTGCTGCTTTTATAGTGCTGGCTCGTCAGGAAATCCTCAGAGAAGCACTGAATGACAGCGTGATTCGCTGCATTCAGTGCTTCTCTGAAAACGTGAACGCAGATTCGCTGCGTTCCGGTATCCATGCCGACCTGTCCCACCCTTTCCTGTGAGTCACTGCGACTCACAGGACAGGGTCAGACAGGTTGGCATGGTTACCGCAGGGGCGCCGCCATTTTCAGGTAATCCGGGGCTCCGAGTTCGCAGCTAATGGCGGCGAGAAAGCGCGCGCATGGCGGTTCGCCGTATCCAACATAGCTATGTTGAGTATGTTGGAAATCCGCTCGTATACGCCCCATCACTTTTTTAAGTTAAAAAAAAAAATAAGTAGTGTTTTACATATGCGGTCAATACGAATGCACACCCCTAGTGGTTACAGATATGTGTGATCTGAACACCATTTATGTATGGAAATTTTTGCGCAGCATCAGCATAGGATGCCAATACAGGCTAAGTGCAGATTCTCATTTTATGTTCAGGTGAGTGAGAACTCTGCAAAAAGAAAGCAATTGGATAATCTGTCCCTCCTAATCGCTGTGTTAATGCTGTACCCAGAGTATTTTCTCCAACTACAGGGCATGGAAAGAAAATCTTGTGTGTTATTTGGATGTGTCAGCAAAGGAGCAGAAGTCAAAATGCATTTCAGTTTAGACATAGCATTGGTGTGCTGCTCCTCCCAAACGTAATTATTACATTTTACCAGGGAGTATAGTGAGGCTGCCATTTCAGCATAATTGTACATGAATTCACGGAAGACCCCACTAAGTCCCAGAAATGACAGTAATGATTTCTGATCAGTCGGGAGGCAATTTCTATATCAGCTCTACTCTCTGTGATTCTGCAGACTTACCATTCTGGCCAATGGTAACTCAAAGAAAAGAAACTTGGGATGTGCACAGATGGATTTTGGCAGGGTTAACTTTAAGACCAGCTGCCAGGAAAGCTTTCAAAATCTCCCTCACATGAGCCCAGTGTGCAGATTCACTCTCAGACTGAATTAAAATGTCATCTGCATACTATATTATGTTTTCTCTGCAGGACACATGTGAAAGATAGATGCAGAGTCTTTGTAACCCTGGGGAAGTATAGTCCATGCATACTGTTTATTTTGCTACTGAAATGCTGTTTTGTACTGGCATTCAGCTGCCAGGGGAAGACTCCAAAAGCCATTAGATATGTCTAAGACTGAGTAAAGTTTTCATTTAGGGTTCAGTGATTTTCTGGGTATCATAGCTGGCTAACTTTAAGATATGGTAATGACATAAAGAGAGAACACAGATCCCCTAAACCTTTACCAGAAACACAAGTATATAGGGAATCTATATAATAGTTATAAATGCTTTAATATATATTTTCATTCCAGCATAGACAATATTTTCTTCAGTAACAGCAGTCCCGGATTAATACTCCTGATCCCCCGGTATCCTGTAACACTTGTATATTTTGTATATTTACATCTTAGTTAACCATGTTACCGCCTATCTTGCCTCTCTCCTTTCTCTATAGCTTATGGGGTCCGCTGCTTCTGACCCCCGTTCTTTCGTTCTCCTCCCCCCACCCCCTGTTATTTGTATTTTCCACCTTTTTGTTATTATGTAAACCGATATGATGTGTATTTTAATGTCGCTATAGAAAAGCTGTTAAATAAATAAATACATAAACTTACATGATAAATAGTATATTGTTATAATCACAAATACAGTATCACAAATACATTTATTAGTCAATGATGCAACATCAATACAAACATGTGCAAAATAGCATAACCCAAGCAGAAATATTTTATCATCAATGATATCCCAAAATAGCACCAAAAATTGTTATCTATTCAAAATCAAAATACTAAAATATCCCTTCTACAGACATACTCATTCATACCTCACACACTCCCCACCCAATATAAAATCTAAACATATCAACCTTCTGAACAAATCTTAAAGGCTATATCCCATCATATTAATATTAAATGTCTATCTTTTTAATTCATCTCAGCATGATCCTACTTAATCCCACGCTGATTACATACCACCACCCCTTTTCTTTAAACTTTATCCAAATACCCTAATATGTCTTCTCATATATCTGCACAAAAACACTCCACTGTGTCCCATTATATTCTATCATACAGAATCTTCTCCTGTATCTGCACAGGAACACTCCACTGTGCCCACAATCTTCTCCTATATCTGCACAGAAACATTCCACTGCGCCCAAACAAGAATCCTTGTTTCGCCTCAGCTTCTTCAGGGGACAACTCAATCCCAAACCAGAAAATGAATCAGTGCCTCCTTCCTCCCACTTCTTCAAGGGATGGCTCAAAAAATAAGCCAGCGACTCATGTTTTCCCAAGAACCTCAATTACAGAGACAAAATTAAAAATCAATTAACAGACAATCCCTCCCAAAATTATCACAATAGCCTTATTCAATTCACAACTCACTTCCTCCAAAATTCTTATAACAGCAGCGATTATTCACCCATTTAACTGCGACTCAACCTAAAATAGATACAACTTATTAAAATTCTTTGTGTAAATACCACAACTCGCAATTGTTTGTATATAATAAATTCTAACCTTCCATAAGCTTTTAACATGCTGAAACAATCTTGAAATAACCACTCCATGTCTTCCGTTTCGCTATCCAACTCACGTGTACCTATTCAAAAACAAAGTACACAAGATAACACCAGCTCCAAAGACTTCCCAACACGCTCAAGTTGACAAAAAATACTACAAACCAATCTTACCTGCACGATTTTCCCGAAATCACTTCTCAATATGCCTTCACAACTCCACCAAACTCACTTCTCAGTATACCAACCACTATCTCACTCTGACCAGAACCCGTCTCTCAATGCAGCAAATCGGAACAGCAGGGTGTTGGTAACCAAATGGCATCTTACTGACCGTTATAAGGAAGCATTCATCAACCACACCCAAAAGATCCTACTAATCCTACTAATCCTTTGATCTTAGCATTTGAGTCTATGGTATTTCAGGATATTGAGAGATTGAAATTATCTCGAGAAAATTTGGAATTTAATATGTCCAGAACTGAATTGGCTGCTATTCAATCTTTAAAACAGAATAAAACGTTGGTGATGAGTGCCGTTGATAAGGGTGGGGCAGTTGTTGTGCAGAGTAGGCTGGATTATGACAAAGAGGCTTTCAGACAATTGACAGATAGTAAATATTATAGTGTCTGTTCTGAGGATCCAGTGGTGAACTTGAGTATCCGTATTAAAAAAATACTGGAAGATGCAGTTCGACAGAAAGCTATCTCTAAAAAAGAATATTTGTATATGTTACCAGATTTTCCAGTGGTACCATATATATATTTCCTCCCTAAAATACATAAATCTCTGTCCACACCGCCTGGACGGCCTATTGTGTCAAGCATTGGCTCAGTGTTTGAACCCATTGCAAAATTTATAGAAAGCTTTTTGCAGGAAAAGGTGGTGAATATTAAATCATATATAAGAGATTCTACCCAGTTTTGGGGGTGCCTTAATGAGATAGGAGTGGTGGGACTTAATCAGCGATTTGTAACCACGGATGTAACCGCACTTTACACTAACATCCCTCAGGTTGAGGCTATTAAGGTAGTTACTCAGGTTCTGACTGAAAGGGTAAGAAGTAATGAGATCTCCTCAGTGAGGATGGGGTATATGGTACAATTAGCAGAAATTATTCTGTGTGAGTTCTACTTTAGATTTCAGGGGACCTTTTATAAGCAGGTGACAGGGATCCCTATGGGTTTGCCAGTGGCCCCTTCAATCAACTGCCTATACATGTTGCAGTTAGAGGAAAAGTTCATTTATTCTAGTTGTTTTTTCTTGCAGATAAAATGTTACAAGAGGTTCATCGATGATCTTTTCTGGATTTGGGATGGTGATGAGTTATCATTACAGGAATTCGAACTGTGGTTGAATTCATCTGATATTAATCTTCAGTTTACTTTCCAACATAATGAGGATGATATTAGTTTCCTTGATTTAAGGATACGATGTATGAACCAGAAAATTGAGACTACAGAATTTGTTAAAAAAACGGATAGAAATTCTATCCTGCACTTTGAGAGCTTCCATCCTAGGAAACTTAGAGACAGTGTCCCTGTTGGTCAGTTTCTTAGATACAGGAGAATCTGCTCTTCGGTTGATGAATATAAGGTGAGGGCTGACTTCTTATCTCTAAAATATTTGGCACGTGGGTATCATAAGAAAGTTGTGAGACGTGCATTTAAACGTGATCTGTATTCCCAGAGGGAGAATTTACTCTTGAAGGCTAAGAAAGATCCATTGGATAGGATTGTATGTTGTTTACTGTATTCTGTGAGATGTGTGTCTATTCAAAGAATTATCAATAAACATTGGAGCTTGCTTAGTTCTATTCCAGAGTGTGAGGGACGTCCGGTGTTTGCCTTTTCTAAGGGTCAAAATTTAAGGGCTAGAATGACTAAGATGGATGACAGACAGCTTCGGATTGTGGAAACAGAGGATAAATGCTCTGGGTGTTCAGTGTGCCCGAATAGGTTGAAATTGTGTAGTTATCAATTTGATGAGAATCGTGAACCTTACATATTTAAGGAGGATTACTCCTGTACAGCAAGGAGGGTTGTTTATGGTATTGTATGCCCTTGTCAATTGTTGTATATCAGACACACCAAGCGTCAGATTAGATCACGCATTATTGAGCATAAGAGTAACTTGAGGAATAAAAGAGAAGGGGCACCGTTGGTGGCACACTGGAATCAGTTGAAGCATGAGGTTGATCAACTTCAATTTTTTGTGATCACTCAATTAAAGCCCAATGCCCAAGGAGATGTCACAAGTATGTTGTGGAAGCTTGAGCAAAAGTTTATATTTTGGTGGCGATCGGTTCAATCTTATGGCTTGAATGTGGGGATTGATTGAGAAGCATTCTATAAATAGTTTGCCTCTGGAGTTGGTTTAATTGTGTGGTGAATGGTTTGTATTGGTGTGCTTGTTGGTGTTTTGAATGGTTTTCCTATTATTATGTGGGGTTTGGAAGTGGTTATATATGTGTGAGGTGCGTGTGTGTATTTATGACTGTGTATGGTTGTTGTGCTTTCTTGAGAATTGGCATGCCTGCTTTATGTGGTTGGGGTATTTGAAGAATATTTGAGTAGATTGGTATGTTTATTGTGCTCCGTTGAGAATTGGTATGTTTCCACAGTGTGGTCAGGGTATTTGAGCAACAGTTTGTTGTGCTTATGTCGTGAATAGTTATCTCAATATAATTTTTGAGATAGTGGTTTTTGTGTGTGTCGGATGAATTTGGTGCTATTGACTGTTTCTGTATGGTGTGGGTGAGTTGGGATGATTGTGTTGAAGTTATGTTTCGAATGACCATTCTGATATGTGTTATGTATTGTGAACAGGTGTGTGCTGCCATAAGGGATGAGGTAGTAGTGACGGTTCCATTCCCATTGGTTGATTGTGTGCATGTCGGCTATGGGATGGAGTCATTGGTTATGGGTTATGGGTTATGTGTGGTCGTGTTGTGGATGGGTACATTGTTGCACATTATGAGGTAGTAGAGATGGTTTTGTCTTCATTGGTTGCTTGTGTTGGCTGTGGGGAGGAGTAATTGGGTGTGGTTGATGAATGCTTCCTTATAACAGTCAGTAAGACACCATTTGGTTACCAACGCCCTGCTGTCCCGATTTGCTGCATTGAGAGACGGGTTCTGGTCAGAGTGAGATAGTGGTTGGTATACTGAGAAGTAAGTTTGGTGGAGTTGTGAAGGCATATTGAGAAGTGATTTCAGGAAAATCGTGAAGGTAAGATTGGTTTGTAGTATTTTTTGTCAACTTGAGCATGTTGGGAAGTCTTTGGAGCGGGTGTTATCTTGTGTACTTTGTTTTTGAATAGGTACACATGAGTTGGATAGCGAAACGGAGGAGTGGTTATTTCAAGATTGTTTCATCATGTTAAAAACTTATGGAAGGTTAGAATTTATTATATACAAACAATTGCGAGTTGTGGTATTTGCACAAAGAATTTTAATAAGTTGTATCTATTTTAGGTTGAGCTGCAGTTAAATGGGTGAATAATCACTGCTGTTATAAGAATTTTGGAGGAAGTGAGTTGTGAATTGAATAAGGCTATTGTGATAATTTTGGGAGGGATTGTCTGTTAATCGATTTTTAATTTTGTCTCTGTAATTGAGGTTCTTGGGAAAAAATGAGTCGCTGGCTTATTTTTTGAGCCATCCCTTGAAGAAGTGGGAGGAAGGAGGCGCTGATTCACTTTCTGGTTTGGGATTGAGTCGTCCCTTGAAGAAGCTGAGGCGAAACAAGGATCCTTGTTGGGGCGCAGTGGAGTGTTCCTGTGCAAATATAGGAGAAGATTCTGTATGATAGAATATAGTGGGGCACAGTGGAGTGTTTTTGTGCAGATACATAAGACATAATAGGGTATTTGGATAAAGTTTTAAAGAAATGGGGTGGTGGTATGTAATCAGTGTGGGATTAAGTAGGATCATGCTGAGATGAATTAAAAAGACAGACATTTAATATTAATATGATGGGGTATAGCCTTTAAGATCTGTTCAGAAGGTTGATATGTTTAGATTTTATA